>NC_135809.1:117128453-117428453 GCF_964213995.1 Mustelus asterias
GTTTATTATTTATTTTTTTTTTATTAGTGTCACAAGTATGCTTACATTAACACTGCAATGAAGTTACTGTAAAAATCCCCTAGTTGCCACGCTCCGGCACTTGTTCAGGTTGTGCCATTACTAAGTGGCAACATGGTCCATGCTGTTCCTCCATCTCAGTTTGCCTTAACTGGCATTAGGGTCAGGTCAAATGTCCCTTAATCAAATGCCTTTCATAAATGCGGCAGGGATTCCAAACATCCTTTCATCCTAATAACATGAGGTCAGCAGGCACAATCTACCAAGATTCTGCGTAACTTGATTTTGTGTCTCTGTGCCCTGTTTGAGAGCAGGTTTCCACTCCATCTGACGAAGGAGCAGCGCTCTGAAAGCTAATGGCATTTGCTACCAAATAAACCTGTTGGACTTTAACCTGGTGTTGTTAAAACTCTTACTCTGCAATAGCACAGTAGGAAGTCTCATAACACCAGGTTAAAGTCCAACAGGTTTATTTGGCACTAGCTTTTGGAGTCTCCACTCACATTGTCTGTACCTTTAAGACTTGATTACCTGTAAAGACTCACAATCCAACCATTATCTTGTAAATTCAGTTTGTGTCTGTATATGCCCTCTGTGTGAACACAAGTCCTCGCTCACCTGACGAAGGAGCCTGTGACTCCCTCCGAAAGCTAGTGTCAAATAAACCTGTTGGATTTTAACCTGGTGTTGTGAGACTTCTTACTGTGCTTACCCCAGTCCAACGCCGGCATCTCCACATCATCTCTGCAATAGTGCAGAGGTAGCTTTTACATCCAACTGAACAAGTAGACATGGCCCTAACTTAACCACTTTCTCCTTTCCTTCTTTTCTCAAAATTAAAACTTGTAACAATACATTCCATATTAGTTGAAATTTGATAATAAAGTACAATGCAGATCAGTTTCTTTCTGTGTACTATGACAGGAGGGCCTTAGATGGTGGTCTTTGCTCTTGAAGCCTTTGCACAGCTGTCCCAAGCTTTAGTTTGACCCCAAGAACTTGGTCCTGGACTATGGAATGTGCCGGTCTGCAACACCAAGTTGTAGACAGCTCTTTGCACTGGAACAAATTTTGAGCAGGTCACAAAGCATCTTTCACTGAGTTGATGTCCTTGACACAGTAAGAAGTCTAACAACACCAGGTTAAAGTCCAACAGGTTTATTTGGTAGCAAAAGGCACTAGCTTTCGGAACAGGCTGTCTGAAAGCTAGTGGCTTTTGCTACCAAATAAACCTGTTGGACTTTAACCTGGTGTTGTTAGACTTCTTACTGTGTTTACCCCAGTCCAACGCCGGCATCTCCACCACTTGATGTCCTTGAGGCAGCAGTTGATTTTTATCTAGGTGTGTGTTCCTGGGAACAGCCTGTAGAATACTGGGTCTTGCGTAACAGAACCACTCAGGATGAACCTTGACAAAACAAAACACTGCATCTCTTTCCAGATCTGTCCTGCAAAGTCACTTCAGTTTTTCAGCTTATTTAATGACAATGCAGTGCTTCCCTAGTACTATACTGAATTGAGATTCCATGCTCAAGTCTGTATTAGGGCTACCTCCTTCAATCTTAGAAATGAGAGTATGACCTGCTGAGTCAAACTAACACTTTTGAGGTAACTTTAACCCCCAGGAAGGGGTTTGTTTGGGTCAAATGGGAAGTTCAAGTTTTAAAAAGTTTCAAACTTTAACCCAACCTGCCTCAAACATGCCTGTGATAGGGCTGGGCACCCAGCTGATCCTTAAAAGACAAATCCCTTACTTAAATATTTAACGAGGCTGCATGCCTCTTTTCCAATTTATTGCTGGTCAGCTGGATTTTCCCAAGCTCAGAAAACCCAGAAGGTGAAGGAAGTTGAAAACTGCTTGACAGAACTCCTTTCCAGCACTGCTTGTGGACCAGGAAAAATAGGAGTGCTTCACTTCACCCCCGGCCCCCATCCCCCCACCCAACTCAACAAGTTACCTTGTTCATCTGCTCAGCGATCAGACACCCTTTCTGTAATCCGATGCCCTTCTGATGTTCTTCACTGCCTATAATCTCCTCCCTCAGCCTGCAATCGCTTGAAACCAGCCCCCTCCCCCCACAATGTCCTTCATGGGCTCTCTGCAATCTTCTCACACCCCTCCCCACCCTACACGCCCTATCTCCCCCATCGATATCCCTGTTAATTGTATAGCAACTGTGTTTAAATATATACAGGTGGTGGGCATTAATTTACTTGAGCACATATAAAGAGAGACATCACCAGTACACTGAAGGCCATCCATGCCCGGTGGGTACCGCGGGGGCCGGGGTGCATTTTGACATTTTGATTTAGTTAATTCAGTTTCCTGTTGTTTTAGTTACGTTACCCCACCAGGGGTTATCACCACTGTCATTTTAAAAAAATTTATTGATTGTTTTGTGAAACAGAGTGCAAAGAGAGATGTCACCAATGTGTTGCAGACCTTTGCGAGCTTTGAGCGCCGCAGAGGCTGGGATGCATCATCGTCACCGAGAATTATATTTTAGTTTGACTGGTTAACTTTTCTTTGACAGTTTGATTTTTGTTACAGTGTCCCACCAGGGGTTGTCATCCTATAGCATTTGTGTTTAATTGACTGGTTCTTAGTTCTATTCAGAAGAGTACAAAGAGGGATGTACTGAAACCATGGTATTGTGAGTTAAGAGGTATCTGGTTGTAATGCTTCCATTTGTAAATAAATTCAAGACTACATGAAGATTGGCTCCAGTATCATGCTTCACCAACTGATCTTCTGGAATAGAACACCCCCCTCCCCCGCTTTCTCCAGATCCCAGAAATAATGAATCCCACCCGAGCCTCAATCTCAACCTCCCTCCCGTAAGCACCCCTGTTTCAGCTGACAAATGCATTCCAAAAATGGCAATTCGGCAGAACCTGTGGGACACCCATTCTTCCGGCTTTCCTGCCCACTAAATCGCTGCCTCTGCCACCACACTTACTCCACATTAATACAAAGTTAAAGTTTATTTATTATTAGTGTCACAAGTAGGCTTACATTAACACTGCAATGAAGTTACCGTGAAAATCCCCTAGTCGCCACACTCCGGCACCAGTTCGGGTACACTGAGGGAGAATTTAGCAATGGCCAATGCACCTAACCAGCACATCTTTCAGACTGTGGGAGGAAACCGGAGCACCAAAGGAAACCCACGCAGACACGGGGAGAACATGCAAGCTCCACACAGACAGTGACCCAAGCCGGGAATGGAACCCGGGTCCCTGTGAGGCAGCAGTGCTAACCACTGGGCCACTGTGCAGCCCTTAATATTGGGGCCTTATCCAACATCTGGAGATGTAAAATACAATAAATACTAAGCTAAGTATTAAGTTAGTACCACAGTTTCAAAATATGCTTAGGCCCGATAGAATGCACATCTTAGAGTGGCCTCATATTTGCAATGACCGTCGCCCACACTCGTCCTTCAAGTCAGTCACAACATGATCATTGCAAACAAGTTCAAATTGACCCAATTTTGTTTCTGCCCAGCCTAACCCATTACGCTGAGCAGAATTTCACTGTATAGTTAAATCTCCTGTTTTGGCAGTCATGCTGTATGGAAATTAGCAAACATTCTGGAGAACATTTGTGATATTACTGAGAAGTTCAGGTTCATTAAACTGATGGATTTCTGCACGTTCTGAAATACTGAAATTGACAGGACATACAGGTTCCTGGATGCCTAAAGGTAGATGTGTTAACTTGTTACCTGAAATCGTATCTGGTGTCTACTATTACCAAATTAGACAGCAATTAAGCTGATTTGAATCCATCATCTCTCTGACACATACACCTACAGCAATCACGCATTCTATTATACACAACTAACACATATTCTGTCAATCAGAACATGTCACGTCAGATCATCCCAGCATGAATTGAATGTTTGAGAAGTTCATTCTCACTAGTGCGAATATATCCCTTAAACATCTTCCATCTTAAAGGATATTACAAATGACAAGGCATTGCAGCGTTAATGGCAGTTGCAGAGGACAAAGTACAGATGAAATGTATTTATAATTAATAAACAATATGTAATCTGAATTCATTTTCCCCTCAGCAGCTGCACTCCCTCATCATTTAAAATCTGTGATCTGAACATACTTGCGGAGATGTATATACAAAAAAAAACTCCCTGAATGAATATTTGAATTAGAAATTCAACTGGGGCACTAAATCATTTTTCAGACAAATATCAAATCCTATGATGAGCGGAAAATCAATCAGCTTGATGGCCTGCATGTGACATTTTCAACAAACTGATAAAGCAAAAATCAGTGTGGTTTGAGAGAACCATCACTTTTGGAGGTATCAAGTGCTTGAGCAGAAAGATTAGCTGAGCAGTTATTACTGGGGATATTAGCAAACACGGTGGCACAGTGGTTAGCACTGCTGCCTCACAGCAGTGAGATTCCCGGCTTGGGTCACTATCTGTGCTGAGTCTGCGGCTGGAATTTTACCCCCTCACCCGCCCTGATTCGGGGGTCGGGGGGGGGGCAAGGCTCAAGAATGGAATTCTCAGTTGGCCTCGGGCAGGATTTTATGAGCCTGAGGTCATAGAATCTCGTCCTGCATGTTCATCCCGTGTCTGAGTGGATTTCCTCCGGGTTCCCCGGTTTCCTCCCACACTCCAAAAGATGTGCTGGTTAGGTGTATTGGCCATTGCTAAATTCTCCCTCAGTGTACTTGAACAGGTACCGGAGTGTGGCGACTAGGGGATTTTTACAGTAACTTCATTGCAGTGTTAATGTAAGCCTACTTGTGACACTAATGAAGAAACTAAAGAATAAAATAATGGTGAAATTGCTCTGTTCGCTAATTTAGCACATACTCCAATACATTTAAACAAAAGGTTAACATTTCTGTTCAAACAAGCAAAGGAAGTATGTTATGTGTTATAACCTTAAATGTTAGCCCCTTAGCATCAACAGCACTACTGGAGTATTGCAATTCCATACCAAGAAAAGAACATTAGACACGGTCATCGTGCAATGAATAAATTCTTATACAATTCGCTGAAATAAAAAGAAAAGCTCCATGTATAAAATTAAGACACCTAAATATATTTAGAATGCATGAAAATGAAGTAAAAATATTTTCAGCTATGGATTGAGTTATAAGGAGAGGCTGGATAGACTGGGACTTTTTTCTCTGGAGTGTAGGAGGCTGAGGGGTGATCTTATCGAGGTCTATAAAATAATGAGGGGCACAGATCAGCTAGATAGTCAATTTCTTTTCCCAAAGGTAGGGGAGTCTAAAACTAGAGAGCATAGGTTTAAGGTGAGAGGAGAGAGATACAAAAGTGTCCAGAGGGGCAATTTTTTCACACAGAGAGTGGTGAGTATCTGGAACAAGCTGCCAGAGGTAGTAGTAGAGGCGGGCACAATTTTGTCTTTTAAAAAGCATTTAGATAGTTACATGGGTACGATGGGTATAGAGGGATATGGGCCAAATGTGGGCAATTGGGATTAGCTTAGGGGTTTTAAAAAAAAAGGGCGGCGTGGACAAGTTGGGCCAAAGGGCCTGTTTCCATGCTGTAAACATTTCTGTTCAAACAAGCAAAGGAAGTATGTTATGTGTTATAACCTTAAATGTTAGCCCCTTAGCATCAACAGCACTACTGGAGTATTGCAATTCCATACCAAGGAAAGAACATTAGACACGGTTTGTACATGGAATGAAGCAGGGTAGATTAATCCTTCTGACTACTGGGCATCTTTTGCAACTTTCATGTTTGATAACTGCCAAAAATGATTTTTTAAATTATTCATTTGTGGGACATGGGCGTTGCTGGCCAGCATTTATTGCTCTTGCTCAGAGGGTAATTGGCAGTCAACCACATTGCTGTGGCTCTGGAGTCACATGTAGGCCGGGCCAGGTAAGGACAGCAGACTTCCTTCCCTAAAAGACATTAATGAACGAGATGGATTTTTCCGACAACTAACAATGGTTTCATGGTCATCAGTAGATTCTTAATTCCAGATATCTTTTATTGAATTCAAATTCCACCATCTGCCCGTGGCAGGATTCAAACCCAAGTCCTCAAAACATTAGCTGAGTCTCTGGAATAATAGTCTAACAGTAATACCACTAGGCCATCACCTCCCCTATACGATATTTTTTACAATGATGCTGTTAAGCAAGTAAGTAGCTCACATAAAAAAATAACAAACTTGCATTTATATAGCACCTTTCAGGATGTCACAGCTAATTAACTTTATTTTGTTGTGCAGTCATGCTTGTTTCGTGGGCAACCAATTTATGCCCAGCGGAGGAGCATCACATTCTCTACAGAACTCAAGATGATTGACTGTCGTTTGCTCTGATGCTTTTGAAGGAGGAATGTTGGTCACTGCAACAGGAGAGATCTTCAAAAAGTGGCGCTGGGCCCTTGAACACTCAGGCGGGAGCCTTGATTTGCATTTCAGCCAAACAATGATGCAACATACCCTAATGTTGCACTGACACGCCAGCCTCGGTGATGTGCTTGATTCCTGGAGGGCCAGAGGATGGAGTGCTTGAACTCACAATATTTGGATTCCAACATAAGAGTGCTACGAACTCAACCAACTTAACATCTTGTTCCCAAGTGGGTGATTTGGATGGGCTGAGAAATTCAATGTTCGGTGAGAGATCCTTCCTGTTTTTTGATCAGCAAAATTTGTCCAGCATGATCGCTTTTAGAACCTCCTACAAGATGGCACATACAGCTTGAAGTTTGTACCGCCTGGCTTGTCAAGTTGCCTGTTGGATAAGTCTCTATTTCATGTAACCTTTAGCTGTACCTTCTGAATGCAAGAGAAACATTTCTACCTATTCATTTCCTTGCACAATGCATTTCTTTTGAAATTGTCGGGTAACCAGTTATTAAGTTGTACATGTCACACATTCCAGCAGGTAACCAACATATCCCATTCTGTCTGAACTCCAGTTGCACTTGAGTTACTGATCTTTGTAAACAAGTAACCATTCTTAAAACAGTCAAATCTCTTCGTTGCAAACTCATGGGCAACAATATTTTCATGAGGCACATATCTTGGGGGTGGCGTGGTGACACAGTGGTTAGCACTGCTGCCTCATAGTGCCAGGGACCCTGGTTCGATTCCCGGCCTTGGGTCGCTGTCTGTGTGGAGTTTGCACATTCTCCCTGTGTCTGCATGGGTTTCCTCCGGGTGTTCCAGTTTCCTCCCACAGTCCAGAGATGTGCGGGTTAGGTGGATTGGCCATGCTAAATTTCCCCTTAGTGTTAGGGGGACTAGCTAGAGTAAATGCATGGGGTTATGAGGATAGGGCCTGGGTGGGATTGTGGTCGGTGCAGACTCGATGGGCCAAATGGCCTCCTTCTGCACTGTAGGATTCTATGACTTTATCCAGGTTTTGACTGTCCTGAATAATGATCGTCATGATGTGGAGATGCCGGCGTTGGACTGGGGTAAACACAGTAAGAAGTTTAACAACACCAGGTTAAAGTCCAACAGGTTTATTTGGTAGCAAAAGCCACACAAGCTTTCGGAGCTCCAAGCCCCTTCTTCAGGTGAGTGGGAATTCTGTTCACAAACAGAGCATATAAAGACACAGACTCAATTTACATGAATAATGGTTGGAATGCCATTCCAACCATTATTCATGGAAATTGAGTCTGTGTCTTTATATGCTCTGTTTGTGAACAGAATTCCCACTCACCTGAAGAAGGGGCTTGGAGCTCCAAAAGCTTGTGTGGCTTTTGCTACCAAATAAACCTGTTGGACTTTAACCTGGTGTTGTTAAACTTCTTACTGAATAATGATAACAGGGCCTATGACTGTTTGTTCACGAACGTTATTCCTTTTCCAAGACGTTCTCCCCTTGATGCTTCTTTCCATTGTGAGTGGCAGAATAAGGTTGAAAGTTTATTTATTAGTGTCACAAGTAGGCTCACATTAACACTGCAATGAAGTTATTGTGAAAATCCCCTCAACGCCGCTCCCCAATGTCTGGTTGGCTACACTGAGGGAGAATTTAGCATGGTCAATGTACCTAACCAGCGTCTTTCCAGCAGTGTGGGAGGAAAACAGAGCACCTGGAGGAAACCCACGTAGACACAGAGAGAATGTGCTGACACCACACTGACAGTGACCCAAGTCAGGAATTGAACCCGGGTCCCTGGCACTGTGAGGCAGCAGTGCTAACCACTGTGCCACCATGCTGCCCTAATGGAATCAACCATTCTGGAAAGAGAGTTTGTAACAATCGGGCGAACAACCAATTGTTTCTTTTCTGAACAGACCCAACTGTTTGTGCCCAACCAAAAAATCTCTACACACTGATAAATTTGGATAGTGTGATTCTTTGTCATTATATCGCAAGGTCACAAGGTGAATAAATGAAGAAGCTCATTCAGCTCATCTTAATTTATCTACTCAGAATAAAGAAAATCTTCTCTTCTCCCCTACCCCTAATCACATCATCAGTCTGTGAAAAACTCCAATGTTTTTTATTTTGGCTCAACCTGGAAGGTCATCCAAATGTTGATCACTTTTTGCATGAAGAAACACTTTCTGGTAACTGTCCAAAATTTCCTTTTCACCAGTTCTCAAACTACAACGAACCTATTAATGGGAGTCTTTTTCTCCTTTTTGTCCCAAGCTGTTCCAAATATACACCACTTCATGGTCAAAAGGCTGACCTGGAGTTCTGCCAATGTGGCTCCAAGATGAACCACTAGGAGGTGTGCATGAGCAACATGGGTGAATTCTTCCCATTCCTCCTTCCTCTGTGGTTAAACCAGAATTTCTTTTAAAAATCAGGTGCACTGAGAATGGCTATCTTTTAACCAATCCAAACTGGAAACTGGCTGGGACATTAGGCATGGAACATGGTTGAAACAGAGAGCAGTTCCACTTATTTAAAAGTTTTTTTAAAAAGTTTATTTATTAGTCACAAGTAAGCTTACATGAACACAGCAATGAAGTTACTGTGAAAATCCCCAAGTCACCACAGTCTGGTGTCTGTTCAGGTACTACACTGAGGGAGAATTTAGCATGGCCAATGCATGTAACCAGCACATCTTGGACTATGGGAGGAAACCACAGAACCCAAAGGAAACCCACGCAGCCAATGACCCAAGCTGGGAATTGAACCTGGGTTCCTGGTGCTGTGAGGCAGCAGTGCTAACCACTGTGCCATTGTGCCAACCCGTTAGCAGCTCACATGTTAATGTCTATATCTTGTGAATCTAATTATGCTGATATACGGACCTTTGAAAATCTCCTTGTCTGTTTCACAGCGAATAAAACACACTGCACACATTACAGAGACAGTGACCATCACTCCAGGCCACTTCAGTTTGGCTGGATAATGACCTAAACTGTGATTAGCTGTGATCTGTTTCATGCTGTAATGAGATGACTGGCGAATACAACATCAGCAGCAGCAGCATACTTTCCCCACAATTCACGGCAAAACAGAAACCATTGTATCAATAACAATGACTACAGATGCGGAAATGATGATAATGCACTATTGGGCCAATGTTATCAACATGCACACTGCAGAGAGAGTCTCACCTGCCAAGAGCACAGATCAGGAAACTCATTTTAATGGGAGGAAAATGATGGGAAAAAAACCTCTCCATTTTCTGATTTCTCAGTGAATGAGGCTCTCCAACCAGGATGCAGTTGCATAATATCGCCTCTTTTGGGTCAAAACTCTGAGGACTCCATCAGAAGAAAAGACATCTGTTTATGGGCTAGAGAAATTGTTACGATACTTCTAAGATGTTACACTTAATTATACAAATTATTACTTTCAGCAAAGGTACATCAGAGTCACAGGATGGGGAGCCGAATAGCACTGATGCTCACGTTGGACTGAATCAAGTAGTTAAATGCAAGAGCTCAGCACAACATCGTGGGCCGAAGGGCCTGTTCTGTGCTGTACTGTTCTATGTTCTATGTAAGTACTATTAACGGCTGCCCCAGCTAATGTTAGTTCCTTGCAATGCCAGCACCATGGGTGTGAATTGATGAACTATACCCCTGTAGCACCTCATTTGGGAAGACTATCACACTGCCCTTTCCTATTAAGTTTCGCTAATAATATGTTACAATACTCAGAAACATCTGCTAAAGTCATGAAAGTTGGAGATATGGTTACTCCAGCAAAATAAAGCAATATAATCCATTCTTTACATCACCTTTGCTGCATCACTTACACTGTAATAGGTCTAATAGGTGTGTGTGCATGGGACATAATTTTCAGTAATTTTGCTTATTGATTTGAAATATTTCACTATCATATTTTAATCGCAGGTAAGCCTGTCAGTAAACAGGTATTCGCATCTTTTCCGTTCGGTGCTGTAGAATATCAATTAAATTCATGCAAGTCACATTGTTTATAGTGCTCCTTTATATTACGGTTTGCAACTCTCTTCTTAACATGCCCTACTAAAGTTATGGGAACACTGCGCATTATGTTCTGCCTTACTATACCTACTATCTCTGTTCTCTGGTGACAAGCCCATCTGCCACCTGCTCTAGTCTGCGTCCCAGCGACAACTGTCGAGCAGCACCAAGATTGATTATCAGTCAAAAGCAATAACAGAGCACCAGATTTCTGTGGGTTAAGCTTGCTGATCCAGCAAGAGTTGGTATGAAATTTCAGCATTGCGTGCCAACATTTTGGTGCTGAAAGAACAGCAGTGCATGTCGCCATGAAATACAGCCAAAAGAAACACAAACAAAGCATAAAGTCTGTCCTCCCAGTTTAGCCTATTAAAAGAGAAAGTGCAGCTGGAACACTTGCAGTAGCTGTCGCAATACAAGGATTATTAAGCCCAGACTTTCTTTTCAGCATTCATCTCCGAAACTCTATGGTAACTAATTGTATTTCAGCCAACATATCACAATTAGATGAGTGGATCTAATTTAACATACATTTATATTACAACATGCAAGGAGTGTACAAAGCGGTACTTGCAAAGTAACATGAATCCTTGAGGAGAGGAAATGCTTTATAAATCATACAGCACTTAGAATTGTAAAACTTATAGGCAGTAGGAAGCCAGTCAGCCCATCACATCTGCACTGGATTGTACCTGTGAAGCAAACTATTTTGTATTTTAGAATCTATTCCTCTCTTTAGGATCTCGAGGTAAGTGGATATTAATCATTTTCAAAAACAAAACTGAGTGGGTGTAAGCAATAAACATATCCCATTAAAATGCACCCTCTATTGGCTTCCTGAGAGACTTCCACTGTGTCTGTCAAACAGCAAATTAATTAATGCAGCAGTGTTTCAATGTTCAAAATGAGGGCATTCAAAATTTCAACCATACCTTATACTATACTGGAATGTAAAGAACACAAGCATATTCTGCCTGGTCACGCCAACCAGAGAGTTTGCAACTTCCAATCAACACTTGACAGTTGCATTTTTACAAGTATGAGTCTGTGATTCGGATTGGAGAGGTACAAGTAGGTGCTCTTCGTCATAGTTGGTACAAGTATTCATGGAGCTTTCTATTAATTCATCGCCGGAAGGTATATAGGTACAATTCCCAGAACTGCTTTGAGTAACGAGAAGTTTAGCCCAAGTACAATATAAACTCAACGTTTCGTTCAAAATTGGTAAGCCCTTGCATTTTTATCAGCTGACATTCAGCATACCTCTTTTCATACATTCATAGACATTTACAAAGAACAAAGAACAAAGAAAATTACAGCACAGGAACAGGCCCTTCGGTCCTCCAAGTCTGCACTGACCATGCTACCTGACTTAACTAAAACCCCCTACGCTTCCGGGGACCATATCCCTCTATTCCCATCTCATTCATGTACTTGTCAAGACGCCCCTTAAAAGTCACTACCGTATCCGCATCCACTACCTCCTCCGGCGACGAGTTCCAGGCACCCACCACTCTCTGTGTAAAACATCTGCCTCGTACATCTCTTTTAAAACTTGCCCCTCGCACCTTAAACCTATGCCCCCTAGTAATTGACTCTTCCACCCTGGGAAAAAGCTTCTGACTATCCACTCTGTCCATGCCTCTCATAATCTTGTAGACTTCTATCAGGTCTCCCCTCAACCTCCGTCGCTCCAGTGAGAACAAACCAAGTTTCTCCAACCTCTCCTCATAGCTAATGCCCCCCATACCAGGCAACATCCTGGTAAATCTTTTCTGTACCCTCTCCAAGGCCTCCACTTCCTTCTGGTAGTGTGGCGACCAGAATTGAACACTATATTCCAAGTACACTATATTCCATTACAGAAGGAGGCCATTCAGCCCATCATGTCCATGCCAATCAACAAAGATCTGACTACACTAATCCCATTTTCTAGCGCTTGGCCCATATCCCTGGAGGTTATGGCTGCACAAATGAATATGTACATACTTCTTAAATATTACAAGACTTTCTGACTCAATCACCTTTTCAGGCAGTGAGTTCCAAACTCCCATCATCCTCTGAGTGAAAACGTTTCTCCTCAACTCCCCTCCCAGCCTTCTACCTCTTAGCTCAATCCATGACCCCTGATTATTGACCCCTCTACTAATGGAAAAAGTGCTTTCCTATTCAGCCCTCTTTGCCCCTCATAATCTTATACACCTTCATCAGGTCCCCTCTCAACCTTCACTGCTCCAAGGGAAACAGCTCCAGTCTATCCAAGCTATCCCCATAGTTCAGACCCTCCAGCCCTGGTAGCATCCTGGTAAATCTCCTCTGCACCCGCTCCAGTGTAATCACAGGGGTCATTCGCCGGTCCTGTTTGACACTGGCGGGAATCTTGACATCCCGCTGAGTGGGGTATCGGGGCTAAAACGGAATTCCCAATGGACATCAAACCCGTTGCCATTCATCCAGCCGGCCCCGCCAGCCCTGATAAGATTCCCGTCCAGTACGCAGAACCACCAATTTGAATGTAATTAGCGGGCTTGAAGCCCAATTCAAAGTCCTCCCGCCATTCACCCACCTCCCCAGCAGGATCTGAGCCAGGTGCTGATCATGAGCATTGTGGTCCTGATGCATTGGACCCCGAGGGGGGGTCAAAGAGATAAGTGCAGTGCCCATGTACTCCTCTGCCACTGTTGGGCTGCAGAGGGAGGGTCCCTCAAGTGGGTTGCATGGACTCGTGTTGGGAGCAAAGCGTTGACAAAGAACAAAGAACAGTACAGCACAGAAAACAGGCCCTTCGGCCCTCCAAGCCTGTGCCGCTCATTGGTCCAACTCGACCATTCGTTTGTATCCCTCCATTCCCAGACTGCTCATGTGGCTATCCAGGTAAATCTTAAACGATGCCAGCATGTCTGCCTCCACCACCCTACTTGGCAGCGCATTCCAGGCCCCCACCACTCTGTATAAAAAATGTCCCTCTGATAAGTGAGTTATACCTTGCCCCTCTCACCTTGAGCCCGTGACCCCTCGTGATTGTCACCTCTGATCATGACCTTGGCACTCTCCCCTGAGATGGGGGTCTTGTGCTAGACTGCCCCTTCTAGCCTTGGAAAACCTGAAAGTCACTCTTGGCACAGTGATTTCAGACATCTCTCTGATCAAAGTCTTCATTCTGGTCAGTGTACTGTGAAAACTTTGAAGTTGGCTGCTCACTTTGATCTCCCTGTCCTTTGGACTCCTAGCAGGCTTCCAAATCCCAGCAGCACACAATTCTTCAGAAGGGATTCCCCTCTCTCTCTCTCAGAAGCTGCAGGTGTGAGAGGACCCCTTTCAAGTCTGTGTAGAGTTTGCAAGTTCTCCCTGTGTCTGAGTGGTTTTCCTCTGTGTGCTCCGGTTTCCTCCGGGTGCTCCAGTTTCCTCTCACACTCCAAAAATGTTCTGGTTAGATGCACTGGTAAAGGCATGGGGTTAAGGGAATAGGACAGAGAGGGGAGTCCAGGTGGGATGCTCTTTCAGAGAATCAGTGCATATTCAATGGGCTGAGTGGCCTCTTTCTGCACTGTACAGATTCTATGGCCCTGTGTCTCTAAGTCCTCTGACTGACGGGAGAAGTCACTTCCAGTGGAGGTGGGGGCAGAGGGGAGATGGCGGATTCCCTTCTCCACAGCTGTTCAGTCAGCCCCATTTTTTTTAACACTGTATTTATTCCTAGTCTCAGAGCCTTCCTAGAAAGCACAAATCCTTGGAAATCTTTTGAACTATTTTTTTCTTACTTTGAAAACCTTTGATTTCATTCAATTTCAGAGTGCAGTCTAACAAGCCTTTCATTAAAAGCCTAATGGTTTTTGTACAGAATGCAATGTTTACCTTTTCCTTCATGGCTGGATGCATCTGAATTACCCCCCATTGCTTATACAAAAGAGGAATTGCGAGCACCTTGATGCTTTGAAATTGCCTGCAGCTGTGGACCAAGATGGGGCTAGAATGGGCAGTCTAGCCACAAGACCCATATCCCAGGCCTTAAGTTGAGGTCAGCCCCTTGCCCCCGTCCCGAGCCCACCGAACCCCCAGGACCCTTGAGGGAGCCTCCCTCTGGAGCTAGATAGAGGCAGTAAGGCACATGGGCACCGCATTTACCTCCTTCACCCCCCTCTAAGTATAAGGCACCAGGCCAAGGCGGCACTGCCAGGGTGGCAAGGTTGGCACTGCTAAGTCCTGAGAGGGGCTCTGAGGGGAGTCCTGAGGAAGATCCTGAGGGGGGGGGGGAGCTCATTAGGAGGGGTCCATCTGATGGAGTGTCTCTCTGACGGGGAGGTGGGGCCATTGAGACCGCTGGCTCGGGTCACCCTCATGCCTGCATTGTGTGGGTGGAGGGGGTTGGTGGTGGTTGTGTGTGTGTGACCCAATCTTCCCCTGGTAGGCTGAGGATGTCTCCCTCTGATGAGGGTTTGGTGGTGCTCCCCTGGTCAGCAGGGGAGGGGGGGTCACCATTTCCGTTATGGGAGTAGGGGGTGCCTGTCAGCACAGAGATCAGGGAGCCCTTTAAATATGCATCATCAGGTGGGAAAATCGTACCTCATAGCCACTGCTAATGCCAGCGGGAAACACTCCAGTTTTACACATCCTTCCTATCAGCAGAACTGCACGCAGTACTCCAATTGTGGCCTAATCAGTGTTTTATACAGTTCCAGCATGACCTCCCTGCTCTTGTATTCTACACCTCGGCTAATAAAGGACAAATATCCCTAATGCCTTCTTAACCACCTTATCCACCTACCCTGCCACCTTCAAGAACCTGTGGATATGCTCCCCAAAATCCCTCTGACCATCAGTACTTTCCAGGTTCCTATCATTCACAGTCTAATCCTTTTTCTTGTTAGCCCTTCCCTCCTCAAATGCATTCCTCACACTTTTCCGGGTTGAATTCCATTTGCCACTGCTCTGCCCACCTGACCAGTTCATTGATATCCTCCTGCAGGCTACAGCTATCCTCCTCACTATTTACCAAGCTAACAATTTTTGTGTCATCCGCAAACCTCTTGATCTTACCCCTTACACTTAAGTCCAAATCATTAATGTACACCACAAATAGCAAGGGCCCCATCACTGAGCTCTGCGGAACCCCAGTGGAAACAGACTTCCAGTCACAGAAACATCCCTCTACCATAACACTCTGCTCCTGGCCTCTCAGCCAGTCTTGGATCCAACGTGCCACTTTGCCTTGGATACTATGGGCTGTTACTTTCTTGACCAGTCTGCCAAGATGGACCTTATCAAAAGCCTTGCTAAAATCCATATAGACCACATCACATGCACTACCTTCATCAATATTCCTAGATACCTCCTCAAAAAATTCAACTACATTTGTCAAACACAACCTTCCTTGAACAAATTCATGTTGATTATCACTTTGATCTGGGATTCTCTGGTTTCGCATGCCCCTCCACCGCTGCCAGCAAGAATGGAGAATTTGGCATTCAACCAAATCTCCATTCATAGCAGCGGGACCAGAGAATCCCAGCCACGGACAAGGTCAGAGAATTTTCAACTGCAAAAGGTTTTGGGGCCAAAATAACGAGACTCATTTGCGAGTCGTCATTTTCCAAGTGTAGGCAAGGTTGCCCCCAGAGTGCAGATTAAATGTTGCCCAGCATAGTATGAATGCAGTCATCTGTACATTTTAAATACACAAAAGTCAATTTTGAAGAGCTGAAACGACAACAGGAAAAACACTGAAAAAAAACACAGGAGGCCCACCAGTGTTTGTTAAGATAAAAGACACAAAGGTTTTCTGCTGAATAGCTAACTTGACCTTTGACTTTACAGATGCTGACTAACCTGCTCTGTATTTCCAGCATTTTGTTGCTTTAGTTTTGTACCTTTTATCTTTTTGGATGGATCCATAAATGGCTCTCCAGTTGAAATGTAAACATCAGCATTATGAGGGATGTCCCTTGGCTCAAATGCTTCTCGACCACTTGCCAGAAATACCCTCCGTGCAGCTGAGTTCAGGTCGAGCCTTACCGTGCAGGCTTCCAGCAGCTGAGAATGGAAATGATATCCCGCCATCAGTAAAACACTAAAAAAAAACCTCCAAATATATATTTTTAAATCAAGAGACAATTAGGCATGATTATTAAACATTTTATCGTGGGTTAAGTTACAGTTTACCTTTGTAGCACAATCAGGAATATGCAAAACTATTTTTTTCCTAATAATTCAAAGCAGTTCTGCAGGATAGGTAATACAGCAAGATAGGTACATGGAGCGAACGCATTGAAATATCAAATTTGATTTCAAAGTTAATTAATTGAAAGACTGTGAAGGGTTTGTAGCTTCTCTGTAAATAATGTCCACAGGAAATCATCCCCTATTAACTTTTTAAATAAAACAATTGCTGAATTCAAATGTATCACAAGAACACAACACAAGAACACCAGAAATAGAAACAGGAGTAGGCCACCAGGCCCTTCAAGCCTGCCTCACCATTCAATACTGATCTATGCTGGTCTCAACCTCTTTTCTGTGCCATTTCCCCATAGCTCTCTATTCCCCAATCTATCAAATATTTATGCACCTTGATTTTGAATACTTCCAATGATCCAGCCTCCACTACCCTTTGGGGCAGAGACTTCCAGAGATTCACCATCCTCTGCTGGAAGAAATTTCTACGCCCCTCAGTTTTAAATGACCGGCCCTTTCTCTTGTAGCTATCCCCTTGTTCAAGACTCTCCCACTTGTGAAAACATCTCACCATCTACCCTCAGGATCTTATATATTTAAATAAGGTCACTCCTCACTCATCTAAACTCCAAGGAATACAGACCCAAACTATTTCATCTCTCCTGTTAGGACAATCTTCTCATCCCAGGAATTAACCTGGTGAATCTCCTTTGGACTGCCTCCAATGTCAACTATATCCTTTTATAAGTAGGGAAACCAAAACTTTACACAGTATTCCGGGTGAGGTCTCACCTGGATATAATTTGCCCCTTCAAGGAACAAAGGTAGCAGTAACCGACACTGGGGCTCTTGTGACATTTGTTGCCTTCTAAGTACCATGCCCAGCAGCATGGGTGACCATGGTCTTCCAAAGTTTCCACTCATAGCGACAGTGGAGGATCTCGCTGTCAGAGTTCTGGTTAAGCCAGTCTTTAATGTAGTCTAGCTGTTTCTCTTTATTTGTCAGCCTCTTACTCTTCTTCTGGTAATCCTTTTGGTGGCATTCCAACCTTTCTGCATGGATGTTCAACGACCTCCATTTGTCTTCTTTTGATTTTACTTAAGAGTTACCTTGTTCTTCAAGGCTCATTCAATACTTCTTCATTGGTTCTTTTCTTCACCCTGTTTACTCTCTTAAACACCACATTTCAAAGCTGTTGTTTTTCTTTCCTTCCTCTTTCCCAAAGCTCCAAGCTTCATGTCCACAATTCATCACCAACCAAACATAACATTTTCGTATAATGTCGCTTAATTTTGTAACAACACTTCAGGTTTGTCCAGTCCTCTTTCAGATCACGGTACTGCTTTTAACATCAAATGTTACTGTACTTCCGAGATAGTTGAATTGATTAACATGTTCTAGCTTACTTCCAATTACTGTTATGTTGTAAACTGGTATATCCTTTCATTTTGTCATTACCATATTGTATGTTTTCTTGCAGTCGATGTGTCAGCCCTTTTCTACCACTTTCCCTTATTCATTTTTGCAAGTCTTCTTCAGTAGTCATCAGCATTATGAGGGCGGCACGGTGGCACAGTGGTTAGCACCTCTGCCTCACAGCACCAGGGACCCCAGGTTCAATTCTGACCTTGGGTGACTGTCTGACAGGCATATGCACATTCTCCCCATGTCTGTGTGGGTTTCCTCTGGTTGCTCCAGTTTCCTTCCACAGTCCAAAAGATGTGCAGGTTAGGTTGATTGGCCATGGTAAATTGACCCTTAGTGTCAGAGGGATTAGCAGGGTAAATACATGGGGTTATGGGGATAGGGCCTGGGTGGGATTGTTGTCAGTGTAGGCTCGATGGGCTGAATGGCTTCCTTCTGCACAGTAGGGATTCTATGATTATGGATGTTGATGATGACTGTCCTTCCTACCTTTACACCTTCCATCGCTTCAATTCCTCTGAGAATGCATTTACTGTAGAGGGAAGTTCTGAAGTTATCTTTTGAATATAATTTTGTCCCTTGTAAACTTTTCCCAGTTTGCTTATTGAATCACCATTCTTCCAACTACAGAAATACTGCATGGCTGTGATATGCCATTTCAACAGAGAGAACGGCAGGGTGGATGGAAATTTGGGTCAATGCTGTTTACAGTTCATAGGGTGAGAAATTAGGCTTATTAGCATGATTTTTTGGAGCTCAAAAGCATACCTGCCGTGTCCATGCACTCTTGTGTGATGAATCACGCTGGACAGCATGGGGCAACTTTTCACTCCAGGGTCAGGAACTTGACGCCCGATACATTTCCAGGTTCTGACCCCGCACCGTGTCAGCAGCAGTGAGACAATGTAATTTTCAATGTAATTTTCAACCACTAATTGACAAGGAGGCAAGCTCAGAGTCCAATTAGAGGTGTCGGGCACAGGCAAGAGGCTGGAGCTAAACACAGCTTGCCTTTGGAAATGGGTGAGTAGGGACAGCAGAGGGACAGCTGTCCCCAGGTGGGTCCACATCTTTCTGTTGCTGCCCTTAAAGCCCTCATCAAGGCTCCAAAACGAAATATACTGTTCCCTTCATCTGGAAGAAGAGTCCCAGTGAGCCAGACCAAACCAGGCGAGGCATGTCAGTAAGTGTCCATGGCTGCAAGCAGCCTTATGTTCCTCTCAAGAATCTTCTTGTAAGTGTCCCCAGCATACCCTTTAACTCTATCTTTTACCCTCTATGCCTTTAATACTCTAACTCATATAAGCTCTCTAACAATGCTCTATTTCAAACTCTTACAGGTTTGGTGACACCCTAGCTAATACTGTAACACTACATTCTGCACCCTCTCCTTTCCTTCTCCCCTATGTACCCTATGAATGGTATGTTTTGTCTGTATAGCGCTCAAAAAAATATTTTTCACTGTATTCCCATACATGTGACAATAATAAATCAAATCAAATCAAAAGTTGCCCAATCCCAACCCAAGTTGGAATTTCCTTTTATAAGTTATTGGTTTCTAGGGAATCATAACAGCTTTCAAACAGCTCAATTGATTTCAAATTCTTGACTTTCTGAAGGAGTTCCTGCTGCATTCTTTGAACTCTTCAATTTTAAGCAAAATTCATTTAAAGATCAAGATTATCTTCATAACATTACATTTTTGGCCAACTTTATTGCATTAACGCATAAAATAGAAAGCTGTTATAAAATTATAGAATCTACAGTGCAAAAGGAGGATATTTGGCCCATCGAGTCTGCACCAACAACAATCCCACCCAAGTCCTATCCCCATAAACCCACATATTTACCCTCCTAATCCCCCTGACACCAAGGGGCAATTAATCATGGCCAATCAATCTAATCCGCACATCTTTGGATGTGGGAGGAAACCGGAGCACCCAGAGGAAACCCACTGTTCTTAGGTACAATGGAGGGATTACTAAACCATGGACAATCAAACTATCAAGTCACAGGTACCTTTATGCTTTTCAATAGGACAATATTTGCCAAATTGACTGCTTAAAAGATCTGTCGTGAGTCACTCAAATATAGGAGGAAAAGGTTCTACAGCTTTGTTGAAGCTGCTTTGATGAGCCAGACTCATAGATGTAGAAATGTGCCTAGATTTACTTTCAACCATCAATTCTGGGCTGGCCTTTGTTCCCTCCTTTAAGGTGTTCAGCACTGCGCAGGGAAAAAGCACCCTAAACAGGAGACTAGAGGCCAGCCCAAAATTGTGTCTGAAGCATCACCAACACTTTGGACACATGAAGCTGGAATCTATTGTGCCTCCATGTGGAGCTGACATAATTGAACAACACAAATAGTTGTCGGCAGCCCAAGGGTGAACGTCTGGAGGGAGTTGCAATGAGCAACAGGGTGCAAACTGTGATGACTGTGGAATCGAGAAAGCAACCTTACTCTTCCTGGCTCCAAAAGAAGGGATTATGAACGTGTCTTCGAAAAGAATGCATTTTTAGTTAACAGCCATAGCAATGCCTGAAGACTCCTGTCTGGCGCAGGATTTACTGCTGCCCCACTCATTACAACATCAATGAGATGTCCTAAAATAGGATAAATAAAAAAGATTGTATGTCTCCTTTAGGCCGATTTTGCATCAGGCATTTTTAGAGCACAAGATGTTAATCCACAAAACTGGATTTCATTGTGCCCATTGCACACTGCTAAAGTGGTGCAATGAGGTCCATTTTCTACCCACTGCTCCTACTCCTTGGGAGCCTCAATGAATAATAATGGAGGTTAGTTTGGCTTTTAGGAATATTCCTGTCATTTTAATGGCCTAGAAATACCACCTATGAGAACCAAGTGGAGCTGGAAATGATTAATTATACCAAGTGCCATAAAGAAACTCAGACATTAGCCATTACCAGTTTGATGCTAGGTGCTGTCACTTTTGCAGAAACATCACTTGTCCCATTCTTGTAGGCCGTCACTTTTATAATCCACTGCTGACGTTTGAAGAGTGGTTTTTCTTTGCTATCTCTGTGACCTGACAGGAGCCTTGAAGATAATGAAGAATGTGCCTTCCTGTATAAAGTAAATGAGTCCAGAGTATGAAATAAACAATAATGAGCATGATGCCATAGCAATGATACATTTTTAAAATACCTTAAGCAAAGTGAATTGTTATGAACAGGAAGGCTTCACTCAATAAGTTATTGGTGAAGAAATTAGGAACCTAGTCACATTGAAGGCAGCTGAACAAGGTTGAGGAAGCAGTTAATAAAGCACACAGCAATCTGGACTTTATCAATCGGGGCACAGATACAAATGCAAGGAAGTTATATTAAGAACCTGTGTAAAACACTGGCTCAGCCTCAACTGGGGTATTGTGTCTAGTTCTGGGCTTTAGGAAGGATGTGAAGGCATTAGAGAGGATGCAGAAAAGATTCACGAGAGTAATTCCAGGAATATCAGTTACATAAAGACTGGAGAATTTGGGACTATTCATGTTGGATGAGAAAAATTTGAGGAGTCTTGATAGAGATATTCAAAATTATGAAGGATCTGGACAGAGTAAATAAGGAGAAACTGTTCCTCTATCCTAGTGGAAGGATCGAGAACCAGAGGACACAAATTTAAGATAATTGGCAGAAGAAGCAATGGTGATATTAGAAAAACTTTTCATGCAGTGAATAGTTAGGAACTTTTTTATATATGAGCAAATGGCTTTGCCAATGACATATTAGAGAATACATTGTTTTGTAAGTGCAGGACAGTTTATACAAAATGCCTTATTTTGCTGTGATGTTGTGTCACTTAAGAACAAAAGTCTAATTATGATTGAATAACGCCACACAGGGTAATCAGTGCCAATACTGTTTGATCAGCTGATTGGAATGTATTTCACTGTTTCAGCTTACAGCTCAGGAGAATCTGAAATTGTAAGATCCCAGAACAAAAACTACTTGGAATAATAATGTCTGCATGTGTTAGACATATTCGGGGTGAAACTGGTCTATGAAAGTAGTCTGAGACGTGCTTCTAGGGAAGCAGCTGTCTGTCATACTTCGTGCCGGTTTTTGTTGACCATTGATTTGGAAAATGCAGCCAACATTTTGAATTTCATACCAAGTGGAAGTGACAATGGGACTCAGAAACAAGCCTCCGAAAGGAGTCTAAACTATCATTCTGTGAACTTCAGAGGAAAGGTGATTGAGTGCAATGTAATATCAGCTGTCATAGAAACCCTACAGTACAGAAAGAGGCCATTCGGCCCATCGAGTCTGCACCAACCACAATCCCACCCAATCCCTACCCCCATATCCCTACATATTTTACCCGCTAATCCCTCTAATCTACGCATTCCAGGACACTAAGGGGCAATTTTTTTTTTAGCATAGCCAATCAACCTGACCCGCACATCTTTGAACTGTGGGAGGAAACCGGAGCACCCGGAGGAAACCCACGCAGACACGAGGAGAATGTGCAAACTCCGCACAGACAGTAACCCAAGCCAGGAATCGAACCCAGGTCCCTGGAGCTGTGAAGCAGCAGTGCTAACCACTGTGCTACTGTGCTGTCCATTCACTACAAGCCCATTTTCCACTATTTGGGTAGACCAATTAAACCCCCAGCATTCTAATAGATACTAGCAGTTCTCCATTGTTTTGCTCCTGGTAATTCAGTTCTTATATTGTTTTATAAGGCCATAAAATAGAACACAATGTAACATGTGTTCGATTGGAGCATAAACGCCAGAATGGACTTGTTGGGTTGAATGGCCTGCTTCTGTGTAATTCTGGGGGTAATCTGAAACTTTTCTCCCTTTAGGGCCTCGATCCACTACAGTTCACCTAGTGCCCCTACAGATCCACAGCAGACACCGTTTCCTTGGCCATTCACTCAACCCCTGAACACCTGGAAAACAAGGACACTTATGTTTGATTTCCAACCTCCACTGGGACTGGGAGCAGAAGAGGTCAGGCAGTAAATATAATCTCAATGCAGTACTGTGAGTAAAGATAGAGTAAGTATAATAATGGAGGCTCAAGGTGGGAAGGCTGATCCTGGTTTTGCTGCGAGTTCTAAGGGCTTGCAGAGAAACACTATTCACGGCAGAGGGGAGGAAGAAGTCAACCTCTCAGATGAAACAAGCATGGCCAGAAGTGGCTGAGGAAATCAGTAGCAGGGCTGTGGTACCTCATAGTTGGATACAGAAAGATCTTCAGTGGCCTGTTCAGAGCAGGAATGGTGAGTGGTCTTCTACATTTAAATTCAAAACCCCACACTCCGTGGGGGAGTAGTGGTAATGTTGCTGAACTAGTAATCCAGTGGTCCAGGCTAATGCTCTGGGGACATCACGTCACTTGGTGAAATTTAACTTCAATTAATTAAATCTGGAACATAAAGCCAGTTTCTGTGACCATGAAACTATTATTGATTGTTGTAAAAACCCTTCTGGTTCAGTAATGCACTGTAGAGAAGGAAATCTGCCATCTTTACCTGGTCTGGCATACCTGTGATTCAAGATACTCAGCAATGTGGTTGACTCTTAATTGCTCTCAGTTCAAGGGTAATCAGGCATGGGCAACAAATGCTGGCCTTGCCAGCAATACCCACATCCCATGAAAGAATAAAAAACAAACTGGCTTTGCCAGTATTCTCCAGAACAGCACTCATCTGATCAACACACCACACATCTCCACTCATTCTCCTCTCTCAAAGCACCTTCTCATATCCCCATCTAAACAGCCAATGCTGACACTGACTTTCATCGTACTGCCACCCCCACCAATCCCTCACAGTCACCTGCACAAATGTTATCAATACATTTCTCACACTCTCTCTGCTTTCTTTGCTTGCAGGAGAAGACATTGCAGACCATCAGGGAAAGGTAGAAATCCAGCCATTATTGCCCTGATTGTTTCAGAGGAGGCCAGAAAGAAAAGCCAGTAAAACTTAAGAAATGATGGGTACTGGTCTGAACTGGTCTGGTATATCTTAAAATGGAACTCCTGTTCAGACCAGTACCAATCATTTCCAAGCTTTATTGGTTTTCCCCTCTGGGCATGGAGATTGACAAAGTGTTAGAGTGTCTGGCTACTGTTAATGGAGAGGTGGGGGGTCTTCCAAATACCTGGTGACAGAATTAGGTATCACACAGGCACATGGCACACAACAACCACTCATGTTGACTTGATGTCATCACTTGATATCAGTAACTGAAATATAAACATCCGCATAATGATGACTTTAAACCCTTTCATCTTGTCAATTTTAATTCATGTCTTTCATCACCACAGGTCTATCAAATGTGACACAGGAGCTGCAGTGAAGAGAGGCTGAGAATTCCTCAGCTCATTCTGAAGAAGCAACATTCCATGGCTCCTCCAACGTCCGCCAACTCAGATGTACATAGCTTTGTGGGGCCTACAAGATTATTGCATGGTAAGCCACAAATAGCAAATGGGCAAGGGGAGATGTTGGAGGCAGGGACAGCAATGGGGAGGTTCTAGGAGAGGCTCAAAGAACTCCAAGCTTTGCTCAGCTGAACACAGACACCCCCTTGGAAAGAGTGACCATCAGATGTAGCAGGCAACCGAGCAAGTGCTGGCCCTCACAAATGGCCTGCATATTCAGTCTGCGAGTTTAAATAAAGTGGAGAAAGCCTCACCCTTCAGTATCTCACTGATATACAGCAAAATATTCACCTTCTCTTGGCTAGCAAAAATGTGCAGATGAACTATGAGGGGAAAGATGGAGAAAAGGTACGTGGATGTGTGAATCCCTCACAGAAATATTAGAGCAAGAAGCATTTACTTTCATGAGCCAACATTCTTCCCTCGATCAGTGCCACTAACGTTGTTTCATTGGTCAGTAACCTTGCGGCCTGATAATGGGACTTTGCTATGTACAAAATGGCTACCTGTCCTTGACCTCCATTGTCCCGGTAACTGTGCCATAAAGGTAACTCATTGCATGTGAAACCGATTGGACCATTTCTAAGCAACATGATAAAAGTGCTACATAAAAGCAAGTCCTTCTTATTCTTCATTGTACAAGGCAACTTTGAAACATTAGTTTTCAGCAACATTGAATGGTCAGATGTAATTACCTAACTGATCCAGGGGGAGCACTCAAGCATCTTTTGATCCTTGGAAACCGAAGGCTGCTTTTCTTTTTACGAGTTGAATTGTTGCTCTCGCAATCTGAAACCACACCACAGCTTTCAACTGAATTTTGGAATCTTGATCTTCTGGTCTGTGAACAGGGGAGAGAGCCACCTGGAGACCGCAAAGGAGGTTTTCCCCTTTGCGTACGAATGCGGATTGCCATTTTGTATGGAGACCTGCACTTTCTAAATACAAAGAGAGACAAAAAAGCTTGTTAACTCTTAAGACTCATAATTACAAATTAAGTAGAAAATTCAAATGTATACTTTATTTCACTAGATTCAGTTAAACTTCTGTTTAATGGTTGCAAGTATTCTAATAACCATGTGGTTCACTTCACAACACCCAGAGTGCAAGATGTACTTTAAAGGAATGCAAGTTGGACAACCTATCCTCATTGTACATTCTGGGCTGAGAGCCCAAACCAATAAAAGCAAGAGTTCAGCAGGGATTCTATTCTGACAAGTGAATTGAATTGTTGATATTGTTTGATTGACATCTTTAAGTGGTTATAATAAGTTATACTTTCTGTGCTTTTTTTGGTCAATGCCTCATGATTTAATTTGGACATGATAAAGTGGTGTGAAGTGTTATTGACACTTTAATGGTTTGTTTGATTTTATAGAGTTAGGAACAGTAGTTTAAAAAAAAGAATGGGAGCGATTCTCCCAGCCCGCTGCGCTGCTACAGCGGAGGCCATTTAGCGGGCCAGGAGACTCAAGTGGAGGCCAGTTAGCGGGCTCCCAGCTGGGCGCCATGGCCTCTGCATGTCTTCGGCTGTCGGGTTTCTGGCGCCATCAGCTCCACGCCAATTACTGGCATGGAGCTGTATAAATTATTCTAAAGGCCATTTCAATATAATTTGCATCCTATTAGCCGGCCCGGGACTGAAGTCTCCAGGCCCACTAGAATCTCTGCCCCCGCCAGGACTATTTCATTCCAGCAGGGTTTACAATAGCTCCCCACTTATGGGGAGCTGGCAGCCCGACCCCACTGGAGTAAAGGGGGGACCCATGCCATTGAGGCTCCCAAGGAGGTTGGGGATAAGGGTGGTGCCTGCTGGGCATTGCCACCTTGGCTGTGCCAGCCTGGCCCCCTGGCACTGCCCAAGGGGCAAAGTGGCAATGCCCAGGGGGCACATTGGCACTGCCCACCGCTGACAGCACTATGCTGCCGGCCTCTCCAGCAGGAATAGGCCCTGACCCCTGGATTTTTAATAATATTCACGCTGATGCACAGTGCACAGAGTGTGGGAGATTCATTTTGAAAATCCCGCTGAGAAAACAACGGGATTTATTCCAGTTTTTACGTGAATTAGAAATCTTTTAGGGAGAATCCCACCCAACATTTCTGAATGGGTGTCTTTTTACCTCAGCAGTAATATACCTTTAATTGCTAATATATGGCTAATTGGGAATGTACATAGTGCATACTGGGTGAATGGGCATGGAATGGGCATGAGGTGGCATTGTGTTGGCATGGAGAGTATGAGGGCCATTGGGAATGGGTTTTGGTGGGTAAAGATGCAGTGGTGAAGTATTATGAATTGTGAGGGCTATAGGGGCTGGCTGTTTTTATTACAAATTGGATAAAGCCCCAGAGAACTGAGGTGGACCTTCTAACCAGGCAGCCTTGACACTCACCCACCCCATGGCTGCCTATAATCTGCTTCCGGCATTAGCAGGCCTAACTCCATCCCATACCTGCCTGCCCGGAGTGAAAACTGCACAACTCAAGACATTTTAAGCCAAGGCTCGTCTGTCAAGTTGGGGAATTTCTCAACTTGAGCTCCCCGCCTCGGTACCTATAGCCCAACGCGTATCATCCAGCTGGAGTTCATGGGTCTTGGCAGTTGACTGCGCCATAATGGATCTGAAAGTCTTAGATGCTAAACTTCTGTGCCTAAAATTAGCAGGTCTACCATCGCCCAGTATTAACTAATCTTGCCAGAAATATTTGCCCAAAACACAGATATATAAACATTTAATACATGATGGATTAAACTGGTCCCCGAACTAGTCCAGCTATTCCGCCTGAAGCACAAATAGCACAAATTGATTCAAGTTTATTCCAATTCCATTTCCAATTCTCTTCCCTCATACTTCCATCTGTTTCCATAGCTAGTCATTCCCAGAGTAAGTCACTAGTCTGTCACTAGAGGCTTATAGCTTGAGACGGCATCACTCCATATCAAGGGTGGCTGACCAGGAGTCTCTCCTGCTCTTGCCACCAACCACTGGCATGTTGTAAAGGTTTGCAGGTTGATACTCAACCTGCAGGATCACGTTATGAACGCACCTTCATCGACCATTAAGTCCTGGGGTGGGACTCAAACCCAGAGCTTCTGGCTCAGAGGCAGGGGTGGTACCCACTGTGCGAACAGACCTCCACGATGCAATTAAAGTTTGTAGTTAATAGAAATCTTTGTTCAAGACTGGACAAAAGCAGAAGTGAACAATCTTTTGAAAGTTGACCTCAAAATCTTCTGCCAATTAAATATAAGATACTATGAGAAAAAAAAACATCTGCTGACTATCTACTCTAATCATTAGGGTGGCATGCTGGCACAGTGGTTAGCACTGCTGCCTCATAATGCCAGGGATCCAAGTTCAATTCTGGCCTCAGGTGATCATCTGTGTGGAGTTTGCATGTTCTCCCCACGCCTTCGTGGGTTTCCTCCCACACTCTAAGGATGTGCGGGGTTAGGTGGATTGGCCATGCTAAATTGCCCCTTAGTGTCAGGGGGATTAGGGGGGATAGGGCCTGGGTGGGATTGTTGTTGGTGCAGGCTAGATTGGCCAAATGGACTCATTCTGCACTGTAGCGACTCTATGAAAACTAGAACCACATCAGAGAATCCTTCTGAATGGAGAACAGGAGTGATAAAAGAAATGTAGAAAATAATGGCTTTTAGTTTAAAAAACTTCATTCTGCACTTTAGAATGATCCTATGTATTCTTGCTCGAGTCTGCAGGCGAGATATGATCCTAGAAATTACAAAGTTTAAGGATCTTCTGATGGGGTTCTTCAAGTTAATGAAGGTTTATGAGAGGGTAAATAATGACATATTTAAGATAGTCACAAAAATAACTGGAAAGCTGGGGAAAAAACGGATTACACAGAGGGTGGTTAGCATACGTCACAAAGTGTTGTTCAGGCAGAGTCTATAATTATTTTCAAAACAATTAGATAGTTATTTGAAAAAAATGGGAATATTGCAAAACTTAGGGACGGAACAGGACAGTGGAATTTAATTGGGGTGAGATATTAAACAATACTGAGACAATGCAAGAGAGTGGAATTCAACAAGGTGACATGTGGAGGTCAACCTGATATGACAAACAATCCATTTGTGCGCTGTGACATTCTCAGGTCCGCAGCCAAAACATTATTGTGATTCTTATTGCATTCATTTGCTTGTGATTTTAACAGAGGCTTCAGACTATTTAAAATAATCAGGTTAACATTGCAATAGACGGCAGGGAAAGAGCTTATGAACACAGTAAGTGTACTTTTGATAATACTGCTAGCAGCAATTTTGAGGCGATAGTTAGCATGAAGCATAGAGTTGTATTACATCCTCTTCTTTCTAAGGGACTTACTATACTGGACCTTTTTGATGCCGTTTGTGATGCTGGCTGATCCCCATGAGAGTGTTGTATATGTTATTTTATATCAGTAGATATTAAAACTCTCATAAACTCAGATTAGATTATAAATATCATTTTATTCCCAACTAGATACATTCAGCAAGGACAAAAGTGATAATTCTATCCGAACTTAACAATGTGATTATCAAGTCATAGAAATGTAGAGAAAGGGAGCATTTTCTTACATAACGCAAGCCTTTAGTAAACTGGCATTAGGTTAGACTACACATCACAAAGAAGACCACAGTGATAATCCACTGCTTTGACAAAGCCGGCTGGGAAGAATAGGAAATGTCTTTCAGTGGCAGTAGAACAGTGGAGCATTTTAAAATCTGGGCCAATCTAATCACTTACCACATTCTAAGACATGAATCCCCATGAGGCCAACAGTCCCATTCAAGAGTGGAAAATGCTGCTACTCAGACAGGCTCTGGTTCAATGGGAACTATGCAGTCCTGTGCTATCACACAGTTTATAAGAACTGAATTTACCAGAAGGATAATGACAGTTGGCAGGGTTTTAGACTTGCTGCGGCTTGATGCCAAAGTATTACATGCATGTCAAATACTCTTTTTTTTTCTTCCAACACTACAACTATTTGTGAGAATTCGCATGGGCAGGCATTACTTAAATATACAATCCACCAACGGCAGACAAAAAACCTTCTAATCCATTACCATGTGTTAGTATTCTTGACTTTCTAACTGACACAATGCTGTTGTGCAGTTCAGTTAAATCCCATTTAACTTCTAGGTTTACCTTGCCTTCCCTATTTAATCTACAATGTAGAAATGTCACATCGCACAATGCCCTTAACTTACCAGCATTGTGCAATGTGTATGTTTCCCTATGTTTACAGTCAGATAATCACACAGATACATTAAGTATGTTGTCGACCCACACAACTAACAGCAAGTTGCACTGTGTTTAAAAAAAAATAGAATGGAAACGTTAAATAAAAATGTTTTGATTAAAGCAAGTTTTAAAGCGCATAATCTGGAGATTCTGTAGGCAGTTGTATCTAAAACATTCTCTGCGGACGAGTGTTGATGATTTAAAATATAATCAAGTTGAAAGGATCCAACATCAAACGCACCACTTGAAGTGGTAACCGGAGTGAGTCCTGAATGGGTAACAGTCCAAGGCTGGCAACCCTCGCAGTGACATAAACTTCACAACAATTTACTCTAAATCCAATTACCCAGCTGGGAGAAGGGACAGTGGCAGAATGACTTGAACCATCATACTGCCTTCCTTTGTTGCTTGGAGACATGTGGAGGGATGGAAAAGACCTCCTCCAGAGTCATGCCAGATCAGCGCTTCCACTGCCACCATGCCAGTATCGTAAGGGGTTGAAGCTCATGATCAGAAGAGGAGTTTTCCTATCAGCACAGCTCTTACCAGGACAGATTTTCCGGTGCTTGTGCTCCTGGGTGATAATGATCCAGAGGGGACAACCCACCGCAGGAGGGCAGTTTAGGTAGATAACGTCAAATGTAAAGGCCATCTCTACTATCCAGAAGACAAAAGGACAAATGAAGAAATTGTTTTGTAACCCCTTTTCCCCCCTGCTTCCTATTCCTCTGACCCTAGCTTCTTGTACACCTGCTCCTCCTTTAACTTTGAAACTGCCCGGTCTTCCTTTGATGTCTCCTCCCCACCCCACCCCATCCCATAAACTTTATTTACAAGTAGGCTTACATTCACACGGCAATGAAGTTACTGTGAAAATCCCCTAGTCACCACATTCCGGTGCCTGTTCGGGTACACTGAGGGAGAATTTACCGTGGCCAATGCACCTAACCAGCACGTCTTTCAGACTGTGGGAGGAAATTGGAGCATCTGGAGGAAACGCACGCAGACACGGAGAGAGTGTGCAGACTCCGCACAGACAGTAATTCAGCCGTGAATCAAACCCAGGTCCCTGACGCTGTGAGGCAGCAGTGCTAACCACTGTGTCACTGTGCGGCCAACATTGTTCACATTAGAATAGAAACTTAGAATAGAATCCCTACAGTGTAGAGGGAGGCCATTCAGCCCATCGAGCCTGCACTGACAACAATCCCACCCAGGTCATATCCCCACAACTCCACATATTTATCCTGTCAATGCCCTGCAGAGTTCTCTCTCTAAACCCTCCCTCCCTGAACTCTTACATTCTTCCAACTCCCACATTTCCTTTAAATAGCTCCTAAAACCCATCACTGATGAAGTTTTGGACCACCCCTCCTTGTTTCTCCCTCCATGCTGCATGGGTTCATTCTGTGAAGGGCCAGTAACTTAGTATCATTTACATGGTAAATATCCAAATATGTTTCATAAATAAGGGACCAAAACCAAGAAGGAGTAGGAGGGTTAGGTGCAATAAACAAAAACATAGGGCAAGATACATTATAAAGCTCTTAAAAAGGAGGGAGAGAAATGTCAAGGCAGAGGAATTCAGGAAGTGAACTCTGAAGTGTAAAGTGAAGTCAGTTAAAAGCTCTTGAAATCCAAGTTAGTTATCTGCAGCACTTTAATTTTCTCTTAACTGCGCTTCTTAGTTGTAGGAACATAGGAATTCAGAGCAGAAGTAGGCAAATTCAGCCCTTTGAGCCTGCTCTGCCATTCAATCAGATCATGGCTGATCTCTCCCTTATCTCAAATCCATCTCCTCACCTGTTCCCCATATCCCCCATCCCTTTTTTATTAGAAATATATCTATCTCCTTCTTGAAACCTTGTACAAGCGTAAAGCACACGGATGGTCCAGGATGGGCTCACTGTCATGCCTACACGTATTAAAAATAAACAATGGGTCCAAGTTAATTCCATGATTGAAATATTGTAAACTACAGTACCGTCACGTTTTAGAAATATTTATGAATTATCCCATTTGTTCATTCATTCTGAACAAGTATCTAATTTGAAATATGTGGTCTTTCAACCTTGCAAGAAATACGTATCAATCAACTTGTCAAACTAAGGGAAATTCAGGGAAATATATTGTTAAATATCTCTGCATATCCTACTTTGTACAGTTCTATTTTGAATGAGCTTACTGATTTCTTTAGTATAATCATATTAAAAAGAAAATCTAAGAAAATAGAGTTTGGCTGCTTTTCTCTGTTCGAAAGAAATGTATGCTGAGCAAGTTAGAGTAATGTTCTTTCACCCCTGGATTCTAAGTTCAAAGCCTGTTCATGCTGATGGATTCAAGTCTTATCTTGGTACTGACCCTAAGGCTGCTATGGGATATGAGTCTGAACTATTTCAAACCCAGTTACCAGTGGCCCCTCAGTCACAATACAAAAGTGTCTGTAATTTGGCACCAAGTACACCAATCGCACTTACAGAAACAATAAGGCTGGTTTATTGGGAATTAGAAATTCATACAGTTGAAGCTGGAACACAAACTTGCCGCTAATGATGTTACACCTTCTATTTCTGATTTCCAGCATCCACAGCATTTTGCTTTTAATATTATATTTGGTAGCCAGAAGTGAAGTGGGGGTGGGGGGAAGTTGCGCAGGGGTGGGAAGGTTCAAAATTAAGAAGTTCAAATCATAAAACACAATAACGTTTCATGTACACATTCACTCATAATTTGTTGCCCTTAATAACGAGCGTGTCACTGCCGCAGGCTAGAAATGTCGAACTTTGATTAAGCATTTTCATGCATTTCATGTAGCCTTGAAGAGTGCACAGCACTGCCAACAGCAGTGAGTCTGACTGCAGCACCCACTCTCTGTACTTGTGACCTTGCTGGGATGCCTGCGGGTGGCTTTTCAGGCATATGCCAGTCATCAATGTCCAGTTGAATCAGTCAGGTCACAGTGATATTGGCCCAGGTAACAGGTTGCTATGTCTATGTTCCATTGAAGCCAGAGACAATACAACAGGAACTTTAAAAATGTTTTGACCTGGCTGCTTGTTTTGGAGTCTTAGATTTCCTGTTTAAAGAACTTTACACACAGCCTTTGAATAAAATAATTTACACCAGCAGAAACTATTGTATTCAATTGCTGGAAATCCAATCAGAAGGTGATGGCCTCGTGGTATTATCACTAGACTATTAATCCAGAAACTCAACTAATGTTCTGGGGATCTGGGTTCAAATCCCGCCACGGCAGATGGTGAAATTTAAATTCAATACAAAATATCTAGGATTAAGAATTTACTGGTGGCCATGAAACCACTGTTGATTGGAAAAACCCGTTCTGGTTCACTAATGTCCTTTAGGGAAGGAAATCTTTACCTGGTCTGGCCTACATGTGACTCCAGAGCTACAGCAATGTGGCTGACTCTCAACTGCCCTCTGAAGTGGCATAGCAAGCCACTCAGTTGTCAGAAGGCAGCTCAGCACCATCTAGGTAGGGATGGGCAACTGTGAACAATGATCCATGGTCCCAAAATGAGAGACACTTGAATCTTTGAACTACACCCCTATCTTCTAGCTTCAAGTGCCACTGACTTGACATCAACATTCTGCCATCCTGAGGACACGTACCAACTGATTCAAGAACAGCTTTGTCCCTGCTGCCATCGGACTTTTCAATAGACCTACCTTGCATTAAGTTGATCTTTCTCTACACCCTAGCTATGACGGTAGCACTACATTCTGCAATCTCTCCTTTCCTTTTCTATGAACGGTATGCTTTGTCTGTATAGCGTGCAAGAAACAATACTTTTCACTGTATACTAATACATGTGACAACAATAAATCAAATCACATCAAATCAAATCAAAACAATGGCAAAGATTTAGAAATTGTAGGCTCACAGTGTAACAAGCATCTGTGGGAATTTGATGAAAAATCCACAGAAGTTGAATTGGGTGGGACCTGTCACTTGGTTTCAGAGTGTGGTGTGTCTGACCACAGTTGGCCTGTTGGTTTACATGGACTGTGTACTTACCGAGAACATTTTAAGATATACTTTGTAACTTGTGTTATCCTTAGAAATCTGTGCACATCTGTGAAGATGTAGGTGGGGTGAATGGGAAAACAGAACTGTTGGAGGTACGGTCTTTTGAATGAGACTTTGAATTGAGGCCACATTTGATTTTGCAGGTGGATGAAGAAGATTCCATGCCTGAATTTTGAATTAGGTGTTAGATATCTTAAATTAGAAAGGTTTTTGTTTAAGGCCACATGGCAACTAAAACACTTGGGGATATAAGCTACAACATTACTTTGGTTACAATCACAGCTGAAGTTACTACTGGACAGTCAGGTCTCAGAATGAAAGCCTGGTTTGATAGCTCATAGCTTTTATTTTTTGTTTAAGGATGTGGATGAACAGAGTCACAGGATTACCAATTAACTTCTAACTAAAGAATAAAAAATGCACTAAATATGAAAAGATTGACTGTAATACAATATTCGTTCACCCCACATACATCTTCACAGATGTGCACAGATTTTTAAGGATAACACAAGTTACAAAGTATATCTTAAATAGTTCTCGGTAAGTACACAGTCCATGTAAGCCAACAGGCCAACTGTGGTCAGACACACCACACTCTGAAACACATTGACAGGTGCCACCCACTTCAACTTCTGTGGAATTTTCGTCAAATTCCCACAGGTGCCTGTCACACTGTGAGCCAACTGGTCTCACTGGAACTCTGGCTTCCACACAAGTGTTTCCAATCTCCACTCTCAGCAAACAAGTCTTAGAATCTTTTCCTAAACAATGGTTTCCCTCAGATGCCCTCACCAAGGATCCACTTCCAGGATTTCGATCTCTCCTTTCAGTATTCATCTGTCCTGTATTGTCATGTTCATTCAAGCTTTTACAAAATCTCCCAGGTACCCAGCCATGCCAATAAAACACTACAGCTTCACGACTATAATAAAAGGTGACCAAATGTTTGGTTTACCTCTAATGTCTGTTTTTCCACTTTATATCGGGTTACTGCAGCTGTTTCTATAACTCAGGATGCATTCTCTGCTTTTTACTTTAACTTCACCCAACAAGACCTTGTTCAACTTCTTGTTCTTAATTCCTTTAACTTAATTGTCTTCCAGAGATATACCTTTCATCCCAAATGTTTGTCCAAATCCCCTGGTTTCTCGATGTTATGGTGTTCGTTTGGCTTTTTGCAGCCTCCCTGGTCCTGATCAGCTGCTTCTGAGTCCAACTCAAAAGTGCTTTCTAACCTAAGGTTGCTTCCAAGGGTGGAATGGAATTCCCGCTTGCTGCCAATCAATGCCTCAGTTGAGTTTGAATTGACAGCAATCATGTTGGGGTTGGCAGGGATGGATTACGTGCTGACTCTCAGAATGGTGGGTGCCAAGTGCTCGCCATCCTGAAAACTCAGGCCGATGTTAAATGGCTGTTTTGAACAAAAGTAGGGGCAATTTTTGAGGGAGTTCTCCTGATCTAGGGTAGTCCCTACTGTGGCTAGTGTTACAATTCACGTCACTGGGGCCTCTGGAGGTTGTGAAAGGTGCGATATACATGCAAATTCTTTGTTTCTTTCCTATTCCTTCTTAGGAGATGATGTGGAGATGCCGGCATTGGACTGGGGCGGGCACAGTAAGAAGTCTCACAACACCAGGTTGAAGTCCAACAGGTTTATTTGGAATCACGAGTTTTCGGAGCACTGCTCCTACATCTTAGGAGATGAGCTTAAAGTTTGAAAAGAGTGGAGCAGCTTCACAGCAATGACTAAATGTGCAAGAACACACAAAGGCCACTGCATATTCAAGGTCATTTAAAAAACCTGTGCTTAGTGCCAGTGGTGAAGCTTCACACAACACCACCTCTGAGAAATGGAGCTCTGTACTACTCAGTCTCATCAACTGGAACCCTACGCTTGTATGCAATGGTTTAAAAATAAAGTTGCATGGTCACACATTGCCCTGGGTATGGACAAGCTGTGACTTGTCCTTTGGAGTCGCAATAGTGTTTCTAAGTAGTCTGAGCTCTCAGCAACCATATTTATGAGGCTTTGTTACAACTGCCACCAGCTACACTCTGTTATCCACCTTACTGGTAATATGTGAGCTAGTACTAGAAAGAATTCTGACCATAAATGCTGCTGGATTGCCATAAAAAACCAAACCGGCTTACTGACGTCCCTTCAGGAAAAGGAACCTGCCAACTGGACTAAAAACAGAAACTGCTGGATAAACTCAGCAGGTCTGGCAGCATCCATGGAGAGAGAAACAGAGTTAATATGCAGAATTTTACCGGCCACGCCCGCCCAATGTTCGTACGAGGCCAATGGAGAATGCCGTTCTCCAAGCCTTACCCGCCCCCGGAATCGGGGTGGGCGTGCCAGTAAAATTCCGGCCAATATTTTGAGTCCATATGACTCAACTGCAGAACAGAAGAGGGTTCAAAATGTAAGGAATCATATCGTTGCAGGGGTGGGGGGAGGGGGTGGGACAGAATACAAGGTCAGGGATAGGTCGGAGCTAAGGAGAGAATGACAAAGATGTCATGGACACAAGATAACGCGAGTGTTAATGTTGGCATTAAGGACTAAAGAGGTGTTAATAGTGGTATAAATGTAACACGACACCAGGTTAAAGTCCAACAGCTGACGAAGGAGCAGTGCTCCGAAAGCTCGTGATTCCAAATAAACCTGTTGGACTTTAACTTGCGGTTGTGAGACGTCTTACTGTGCCCACCCCAGTCCAACGTCGGCATCTCCACATCATGAATTAATATAAGACATCAGAATGTGTTAATAGGAGAACAAAGGTCAGTGCTCAGTGAAAGCAAAACTGAAAAACAAGTGACAGATAACCCTGTGGGGGAATGGAGGCAAGGGGTGGTGAGGAGTGGAGAGTGGGGGGAGGGGTTGCCAATTGGACCCAGTATGAACTACTTGACTCTTAATGCCTATCATAAGTGGCCTTTGAAGCCATTGAATAGTCCGGGGCAGTTAGGGTTGGGCAATGAATGTAACCTTGGCTTCAATCTAAAGTCAGGCAACAGAATTTCCAGATACCAACTGGAACTAAAAAAGCAGAAAAAAAGAAAGAATAACACAAAAGAAAAGGGGGCAAAGAACAATATTCTCACTGAAAATACAAGCATACAATTTAGAAAGGTTGAAATCTAGCCCCTTCAATGTGCTTTTTGGCATTTATATTTCCAGTTATCTGTTTGCCATCTGACTAGATGTTTCTATTCCCTCTCTTACAAATCTTTTTCCCTCATTTGAAGGGTTGAAGGGTGATGGAGAATGGGCAGAAAAGTGGAGTTCAGACCCAGATGAGAACAGCCATGATCGTATTGAATGGTGAAGCAGGCCTGAAGGGCTGAATTGTCTACTCTAGCTTCTAGTTCTTACGTTCTCATTTCTTACGACCTTTCCCTCTATCTTCCCTCCCTTTGACATACAATCCAACTATTTTCCCCTGCCCTTTTCACCCAATCCTTTCCCCTATATCTCATTTATTTATTTCTGTCTCCCCGTTTACCTCTCTGTCTCACTCATTTGCCTATGGTGCCTTTTATTCTCTCTTTTCTTTTTTTTATCATCTGTTCTCACTCCTTTACTCGTTTTGCCTTTCCCCTCCATTGATTATCTCAATTCCTTTCTCCTTGTTCCTTCACTCCCTATTTCCTTCTCTCATCCCCTTCTCTCTTTTATTCCTTTGGTCCTTCACTCTTTCTCTCACATCCGTTGAAATTCTACCGCCCCACCCGCCAAGGAATCGGAGTGGGCGAGAGGTGAACAATGGAAATGTCCATTAACCTTGGGCGGGATTTTCTGGTTTCGGGTCAAGTAAGGCCATAAAATCCCACCCTTCATCTCTCTCTCTCCACCTATTGCTTATGTTACCAATAAAAATATTTTGTCTTGTAAATCTGGCTGATACCTGCACTCCGAGCAACTCTATCTGACCTCTTTTCTGTTGTAGAAGTGGGTAGTACTGAATGCTTATGCATGTAGTAGTGTCAGTAAAGGTCTGCTCCCAGTGTCACCTATGGCACTATCGCCACTGAGTCACATAGTTCAAGGTTCACCTCCGAGACTTGAACACAAATGTCAAGGCTGACACTCCAGTGCCGTACTGAGGGAGTGCTGCACTGCCGGAGGTGCTGCCCTTCAGATGAGACATTTAACCAAGGTCCCATCTGCCTGCTCGGTTGGATGAAGAAGATTCTATAGCGCCATTTCAAAGAAGAGCAGGGACGATATCCCTGGTGTCCTGGTCAATATTTATCTCTCAACCAACACCACAATAAACAGGTCTCGATCTTTACAGATGCACCATAGAAAGCATTCTTTCTGGTTGTATCACAGCTTGGTATGGCTCCTGTTCTGCCCAAGACTGCAAGGAACTACAAAAGGTCATGAATGTAGCCCAATCCATCACACAAACCAGCCTCCCATCCATTGACTCTGTCCACACTTCCCACTGCCTCGGCAAAGCAGCCAGCATAATTAAGGACACCACGCACCCCAGGCATTCTCACTTCCACCTTCTTCCTTTGGGAAAAAGATACAAAAGTCTGAGGTCAAGTACCAACCGACTCAAGAACAGCTTCTTCCCTGCTGCTGTCAGACTTTTGAATGGACTTACCTTGCATTAAGTTGACCTTTCTTTACACGCTAGCTATGACTGTAACACTACATCCTGCACTCTCTCGTTTCTTTCTCTATGAACGGTATATTTTGTCTGTATAGCGTGCAAGAAACAATACTTTTCACTGTATGTTAATACATGTGACAATAATAAATCAAATCAAATCAAATCTCCTTCTCTATGAACGGTATGCTTTGTCTGTATAGCACGCAGGAAACAATCGTTTTCACAGTATACTAATACATGTGCCAATGATAAATCTAATCAAATTAAATCAATTGATTACCTCTGTACTTATCATTCTAATGGCCCCCACTGAAAATAAAATTACATGTTATAGTCATAACTTCTTATTAATTATTGAATTTACTGATGTTATTTATGTTTGTACTATTTCCCCAAGACAGTTTTTTCTTATCTGAACAAGAAACCCACCTTCCCCCAAAAGCAGTTGAATAACAGTTAATTGCACTAAATTATTACCTTTGCAAACGCTGTGAAGATGAGGGGAATTTACTGATCTCTTTAATATATTCTTGCACTAAAGCATCTTCTAGACTGCTGCATTGCGATCTCAGGGACTCAGTATATGGCACACTGCCTCTGGCAGTGGTCGCAGATGTCTTGCTACTGGATGTGCTTGCACTCTTTGGCCTCTGATTTTTACCCATCTCGTATCTAGAAGGGAGGAAGGAGAGTTGACGTACTCCAAAGACATTGCTAGAAGTGATAAAAAAACAGACACACAGAACAGCGAGACCAAACATGAATGCTGTGATATGGCACCTTCATTCAATGTTCAATATGGGGTGGTTCAATAAGCCCTAGTTTCAATATTTAACTCGGAACTTGAGTCTAAGAAAAAATGCCGTCTATATGTGTTTAAACAGAATATTTTGGAAATATGTTGTGAAGTTAGAATCTCTGAGACTCATCATTTCAAGAACTGTTTTTATTTTTAGAATTTCATGACAGTACAGATTTCCACATTTTCAGTTTTTTAAAAACTTAACTAGCTTTTTTTTATTATACATTCCTGGGAAGGGGGCATCGCTGGTAAAGCCTGTATTTATTGCCCATCACTAACTGTCCTTGAGAAGGACACTTTCTTGATCCACTGCAGTTCGTAGATACTCCTGCAATATTGTTGGGGAGATAGTTCCAGGGTCTTGACAAAAATGACACTGAAGGAACAGCAACATATTTCCAAGTCAGGATGGTGTGTGACTAGGAAGGGAACTTGCAGGTGGTGATCCCATGAGCCTAATACCCTTGTCCTTCTAGACGGTAGAGGTTGTGGGGTCAGGAGGTACTGTCAAAGAAGCCTTGGCGAGTTGCTGCCGTGCATCTTGTTGATGGCATACAATTCAGCCACGTGTGCTAGTGATGGAGGGAATGAACATTTTAGGATGATAAATGGAGTGCCAATAAAGCAGGCTGCTTTGTAGTAGATGGTGTGGAGATTTTTGAGTGGTGTTGGAGCTTCAGTGATCCAGGCAAGTGGATATGTTAGTTGTATATATTAAGGTTAAGTGTCTGGAGGTGCAGGGCACTCACTGGATAATTAATTCTGCACATATAAAGAGACAATGGCCACGTGCACCTGTCAAACACAACCCAACTGATGACAAAAAGAAATCAAGCATTCTTGCAGCTTTACTGTGCTCATGACTTTGCTGCTGCCTTCTGTCCATTCAGATTCATGTATCTTGAACAATGCAGCACTTACATACATGTCTTATGCTGACACCACGAACAACACGCACATTATAATAAATGAACTAAAGCACATCTAATATATATCATAGAATCCTGCAGTGCAGAAGGAGATCATTCGGTCCATCAAGTCTGCACCGACCACAATGCCACACAGGCCCTATCCCCATAACCCCATGCATTTATCCTAGCTAGTCCCTCTGACACAGACCCAAGCCAGGAAACGAACCTGGGTCTCTGGCACTCTGAGGCAGCAGTGCTACCCATTGTGCTGCCCACATGTGTCTACAAACCTTGATGGATTACTCAGAGTCAAATAAAATCAAAGTGGCAACACTTTGTCTATGAAAAAAATGATGTGCTTAACTAAACTCTTTGTTTAAGGACAGTCAGTGGGGTTGCGCCTAGCAAGCTGGGCTGCTTTGCACTTGCTGATCTGTCCACTATGTTGTTTTGGAGGCTTGCTGGCTCCCTGTCCAATCTATGTGCCGTTTAGCTATTAAAAGATTATAAAGAGACACATATTGACCCTGGTATTGTGGGTTGCAGAGTTACATTTTTAACATCTCACTTCGTGAATAAATCTAATACTCAGTAAAGGTTGACTTCTGGTCCTCTGCTTCACCAACTGGCTGTAAGAAGTGTAACGTATTGCATTCCAACATACTCCTGACTTGTGTCTTGAGATGCTGGAAAGGTTTCGGGAAGTCAGGAGGTGGTCACTCACCATAGTCACTCACCCTGTCCATCTAACCACAGGATTTATGTTGTGGTGCAGTTAAATTTCTGGTCAATGGTCACCCTTACAGTGTTGATGATGGGGCATTTAACGATACTAAGGTCAAGGAGGGGTGGTTATGCTCCGTTACAGAGAATAATTGCCTGGCACTTGCGTGGCACAACTGGTGCTTGCTAGTTATCAGCCCAAGACGGTGGTGTCCAGGTCTTTCTGTATGCAGGCACGGACTGCACCATTATTTTAGGAGTTGAAAATGGTACTCAATACTCTGCAATCATCATCCTCATTCCTGAACTTATGATGGAAGGAAGGTCATTGTTAAAACTGGCAAAGGTAATTGGGTCGAGGACACTAGTCCTGAGGAAGTCCTGCAATGCTAGGTCTGGAGTGGCTTTCAACAACCACAATCGTCTTCCTTTGTACAGGGCATGACTCAACCAGTACAAAGATTTTTCCCTGACTCCAGGTGACTTCAAATTTTATCAGGGCTTCTTGTTGCCATACTCTGTCAAATGCGGTTTTGATCTCAAGGGCAGTCACTTTCATCTCACCTGCATGTTTACACCAAGATTGTAATGAGATCTGGAGTTAAGTGGTCCTAGCAGAACTCAAACTGTTACCAAACCTGGTTCTAACCCATCTAACAAATATCCAAAATGTCAAGTTATATCAAAATCTATATCTTTTTGACGACATAAATTTAGGTCTTTCTTCAAAGTAGAGGCCTCAATTTTCAGGATGGTGAGTACTCGGCACCCGTCATCCTGAGAGTCAACAGGAAATGCACCCAACCGATTCTGACAGACCCACTGCCATTTTATGCTCAACTGAGCACTGATATTGGCCGGCAGTTCACCGGTTCCCTCCAAGCACAGCGTTGCAGTGGATGGACAAGGTACTGCAACACAAGGCCTGAGACTAAGTCCCAGGATCACACTTCAGGTAAGTACCAGGGGTTTCCAGTAGGTGAGATTACTGGATGGCCTAGGTGGTAGGGGGTGGGGGGAAGATCTCAGTGTTGGAGCATAGGACGAGGGAAGGGAGGACTGGAGCTCCCAAGTCTCTGAGGGGAGGGTGCCCCCAGTCCAAAGGGGTGAATTGAGGATGAAAACAGTTTCATTCATTGGGTGTCCACCAACCTAAAAATTGAGGTGAGAAAAGCTCCTTAAGTGGCCACTTAACAGGGGCATGGGTAGGCTTCCTGTCTGAATCCCTGCCAGCCCCAGTGTAAAATCGTGTCTGGGTTGGGGTGGGGAGGATCGCAGAGGAATCCCAGCCATACAATGTCACACATCCCCTGCCAGAGGAGGAGTGTAAAATTTCAGCGTTCAGGGGTAGATTTTACATATGAGCATTCCTGAATGAGAATTTCTCACAGCAGGAGAATGTATCTCCATCGTGGATGAAGGGGGCTTAACCATGGAGGGAAAAGTGTGCAATAAATCCAGAAATTGCCAAACAAATACCTGCTACGTGAAAGGAGTGTGAATTGTATAACAATATTAAGGGCTCCTATAATTCATGCAATCCTGCTTGAATTTTGAATTTTAAGATAGGTTGATGACAAATGAGGATTTCAACTCACGTACATAGGCTTGGTACTGATGGATCTCATATAACAGTACCATGTCAGCTATGGTTCACTCTGGCATTTACCTCAGAGGCTGTGGGTCTCACTCCAGAGATATGAGCAGTAATCTAGATTAATACTCCAGTGCAGTGGGGAGTGCTGCACTATAGAAGGTGCCATTTTTCAGATGCAGTAAGAAGTCTCACAACACCAGGTTAAAGTCCAACAGGTTTATTTGGTATCACAAGCTTTCGGAGTGTTGCTCCTTCATCAGGTGAGTAGTGCTCCAAAAGCTCGTGATACCAAATAAACCTGTTGGACTTTAACCTGGTGTTGTGAGACTTCTTACTGTGCCCATCCCAGTCCAGTGCCGGCATTTCCACATCAATTGCTGTTTGTGCAAGTTCATTGCTGTGTTTCCTATGTTTGTGACAAGAACTACATTTCAAAAGTACTTCAATGGCTGTAGAGTTTTTTGAGGCAGCCTGAGATCACGAAAGATGCAATATCAATCAAAGGTCTTATTTTTTGCATCATCAGATGGTACATTATTTAATAATGACATGATCATTATTCTATGTAATTTTAAAATAATTAGTTCTTGGAATATAGCCAGTACTGACACAGTCAGCATTTATTGCTCATCCTCCATTTCTCTTGAGAAGGCAGTGGTGGGCCTCCTTCTTGAAATGTTGCAGTCCATATGGTTAAGGTATTCCCAATGTGTTGCTGGGTAAGGAGCATCTTTAACCAGTGATGATGAGTGTGGTGTGTGATTTGGAGACAATGTTCCCATTGTCTTCTGCCCCTCACTGGGGAGGAAGCGCTGCCATCTCGAGCTGCTGGGCAATCAGATTATCGGCAGCCCCAGAAGTCCCGGCTATGCCAATAGCCCGAAGAAGAAGGCCCATGGGTTCTTGGAATAAGGTAAGTGGGCCATGGCGGGAAGGATTTGGCCAATGTAGAGAGGGGTGGTAGGGTGGAGTGGTGGGTTTTGGGGAGCAGACAGGTAGGAGGAAAGGGCGGGTACTCTCTTAGGGGGGCTGCCCCTAATATGCAAAGACATCCTGAAGAGATTGTCTCCTTTTCTCTCCACCCTTTTGAAACATTTTAACAAAATGCCCAACTGCCCATGCCAATCCATATTATGGCGAGGGCAGCATATTATTGGGGTCGATTGGCTTGTTAACAAGCTCAATTGACTCTTGATTGTTTATTTAAATATGATGAATGGGCTGCCAACTTCAACACCCTACTGTTATTGGGAGGGAGGGGCAGAGCTTGGGGTGGGCAGATAGGTGGTAGAGTGGGCACCCACCCATATTTATGTGCCTCCCTTCCAAAATCACGCCCTGAAGGAGCACGTAAAATCCAGCCCCCCATTACAAATCTGAACACTGATTAAACAAAAAAATGTTCTCTATTAACTCAGAATACATTCTTATTGAAATATACCCATCACACTCACATGATAATATCAAGTTCCTTCAGTCAACTCAAACCCATGTATTCTGTATTAAATCTTAGTTCATGAGACCATAAGATGTAAGAGCACACAAATTGGTCATTCAGCCCATCGAGTCCATTCTGCCATTCAATGCGATCATGACTGATCAGATATGATAATCATTTTTTGTTCATAGGATGTGGGCATCGCCTATCCCTGAGGGTATTTAAGAGTCAACCACATTTCTGTGGATCTGGAGTCACATGTGGGCCAGATCAAGTAAGGACAACAGATATCCTTCCCTAAAGGACAACAGTGAATGAGATGGGCTTTTACGACAATCGACAATGGTTTCATGGTCATCATGAGATTCTTAATTCCAGATTTTCATTGAATTCAAATTTCACCATCTGCCATGGCCTGGATCACAGTAAGAAGTTTAACAACACCAGGTTAAAGTCCAACAGGTTTATTTGGCAGCAAAAGCCACACAAGCTTTCGGAGCTCTAAGCCCCTTCTTCAGGTGAGTGGGAATTCTGTTCACAAACAGAGCTTATAAAGACACAGTCTCAATTTACATGAATAATGATTGGAATGCGAATACTTACACCTAATCAAGTCTTTAAGAAACAAAACAATGTGAGTGGAGAGAGCATCAAGACAGGCTAAAAAGATGTGTATTGTCTCCAGACAAGACAGCCAGTGAAACTCTGCAGGTCCACGCAACCGTGGGAGTTACAAATAGTGTGACATGAACCCAATATCCCGGTTGAGGCCGTCCTCGTGTGTGCGGAACTTGGCTATCAGTTTCTGCTCATCATGGCCTGGATCCCCAGAGCATTACACTGATTCTCTGGATTCCAAGTCCAGCGACAATACCATTACGTCACTGCCTTCCCTTCTCAACTCTACTTTCCTGCCTTATGCCCATAACTTTTAATTCCCTTACTGATTAAAAATCTGCCCATCTCAACTTTTCAGTACTTAATTAAGAACTCCTTTTCTTACTATAGAACGGATACTTCATCTGTGTTGGGTGCACCTTCCATCATCTCCCTGATCATTATAAGCACTTAGCTAACGCGTGTAAATGCGTTGCATGGCTTGTAATACAAATGTATGGACATACAAATTAAGAACAGGGCTGAACTATTCGGCACTCTTATAAACATCATGAATTGCATTTTCATTATGCTGAACAGAAGCTGTTCTGAAAAGTCATTTACCTTTTACTCCATCTATTGAATTTATTTTTACAGTTTTACTTGGGTTAATCAGATATTCCCAAAGAGCTACATAAACCACTTTAAATTTACTGCATAATGATAGTTAAATAGAATTTGGTTAGATTGGAATATTACAAGTAAATGTTGCCAAAATATCTACGCTTGAGGCTGATTAAAAATCAACACAATACGAAAGGTAGATTTTGGAATTAGTAAGCAACCTTTTTAAAATTTTCACTTCATCCCGTTAAACAGAAAAATGCCTCAAATTAAATTTGGCAGTTGTGTAGGAAGATAAACCTTTCATTCATTTGGTGTGAACTAATTGAGCTGAAATTAGACACTTGTTTAATATCATAAATCAGTTGACCTGTTGGTAATACACTGGTGTTCACCAGACACCAAAAAAAAAGGTAAATTAAGCATTGTTGCAAAAATTGATCAGTTCCAATCCCTTAAAATTGCACAACGAACAATTTCAGGCTCGTCTCTTCGCTTTAGCATTCTTGTCCTATCACCGAGATAGAGAGATGTGGCTATTAAGTGCCAAACCAATTATGGTTGTATAACCCCAAATCAGAGCTAATGAAAGATGAACTTGACTCCACTCTATTACTGGGACATTTTCTAACAGATTAATAAGCATTTTAAGTGCTTTGCCTAGAATATGGCAGCTATTAGTCATTTGTAAGCTGTTACCAATGTGCTGTGTGCGTGCACCCATTTACAGATAAATCAAATAATGCTGAATCGTAGCAGCAATATCTGGCTGTCACTGATAGTTACTGGCTCAGTATCCGTTACAGGTACAGCAGTTAATGGCTGCAGCAACTCTTTTATATTAATGGGTAACGGATCTTACTGGCACCTAAACTCAGTTTAAATTGTCTACCTGTTATAGCCCTCTCCGGTCACAGACTTGATATAACTTTAGAATATTGTCTGTGTTTAGTCCACCTGGAAGAATTGAAACACTTGGAATTTCCATTCTCCAAAAGAAACATCACTCAGTCAATTTTCAATCCTTAAAGAAAACAGAATAATTACATTGCTGGCTGCGCTAAGAAGTCAAACAAGTGATGTTACTGTCTCTTAAACACAGGTGCTAAAACACATAGTGGATATTTTTAACTCTCCGTGCCTTCCTAATTAGAATTAACACAATTCTATTTCTTTAAGCTGCTAATTAGCAATTAGCAGTCATTTAATTAGTAATTTGCATACATTTTTCTCAAATAAAGTTCTAGTGCACACTGGCCTGCATAACCCATATTTTTAAAAAAATTGACTGAAACCTATGTTCTCTCTGTTGCATCAATGCGAACTTTAGGTACTTGTCTCATGCAGACTCATATAAATAAAAATTAAATACAGAAATAAAATAACTGATTATAAAATGTCATTAGCTTGTCATAAGCTGAAATATCAAATCCAATTTTATTACAAGAGAGTATGGGATTCCAAAAGTTACAGGCCTGAAGTGTTAACTCTTTTTCTCCACGGATACTGTCATAACCTGCTGAGTGTTTCCAGCAGGTTGGTGTTTTAATTTCAGATGTCCTGCATCAATAGTATTCTGCTTTGTGATTCTTACCAGTACTTTCACATCCTATTTACCAACTCTTTTGTCATGAGAACAGAAACCCAGTGGCATAACCTATAATATAAAAAGGAGTTACAGATCCCTAAAACCAGGTAGCAAAAGCCAAAAACAAAGTTAAAATACTCAGCAGGTCAGGCAGCCTCTGTGGTGAAACAGAAGTCAACGTTTCAAGTGAGGACCCGTTCTCAGCATGTCATAGAAATCATCATAGAAACCCTACAGTGCAGAAGGAGGCCATTCGGCCCATCGAGTCTGCACCGACCACAATCCCACCCAGGCCCTACCCCCACATATTTACCCGCTAATCCCTCTAACCTACGCATCTCAGGGGCAATTTTTTTTAACCTGGCCAATCAACCTAACCCGCACATCTTTGGACTGTGGGAGGAAACCCACGCAAACACGAGGAGAATGTGCAAACTCCACACAGACAGTGACCCGAGCCGGGAATCAAACCCGGGACCCTGGAGCTGTGAAGCAGCAGTGCTAACCACTGTGCTACCGTGCCGCCCCAGTAGAGTCTTGGAATGTCCACTGACTGATTTCTCCCCCATAGATGCTGCTGATCTGCTACAGGTTTGCTTCCTTTTTCAGATTTCTAACACCTGCAATACATTGCTTTTTGGTTCCATTAATTCATCCCTGTCTCTGCAACTTCTGATGTGGAGATGCCGGTGTTGGACTGGGGTAAGCACAGTAAGAAGTCTCACAACACCAGGTTAAAGTCCAACAGGTTTATTTGGTAGCACAAGCCACAAGCTTTCGGACCACTGCCCCTTCATCAGGTGAGTGGACTCCCAGTCACCTGATGAAGGGGCAGTGCTCCGAAAGCTTGTGGCTTGTGCTACCAAATAAACCTGTTGGACTTTAACCTGGTGTTGTGAGATTTCTTACTCTGCAACTTCTGTCAGCTCTGAGATCTCCGCACACCTTTAATTTTGGGCTCCTACGCATTATCAATTTCCTTTGCTGTACTTTCGCTCCTAAATTCTGGAATTCCCTCTCTGCCCTCCTTTAAGAAGCTCCTCAAAATCTACCTTCCTCTTTTGACTAAGCTTTTGGTCACCTTTTCTATGATCTCCCTTTGTGACCAGGGGCGGAATTTTCACATCCCACCCACCACGGAACTGCAGCAGGCGGGACACGAATCATGCAAAGGTCCGTTGACCTCGGGTGGGATTTTCCAAATTTGGAGCGAGCATGGCCAGAAAATCCTGTCCTTGGTGTCAATGTTTCCCTGATGATGCCACTGTGAACCACCTTGTGTCAAAGGTGCTGTGTCAAAAGTGCTACATAAATGCAACTTGTTATTGCTGTTGACTGAATAAGTGAATTCGTCTTTGTACGACGTGGAATTCAGAGAACCTGACTGGCCTCCTGGATATTGCATTCAATGATTCTGCATAGTTTCTGTGTAAATGGAAATCCAACAAACTAGCCCATAAACATCCCAGGAACTCCTATTTCCCATTTTCCAAGAAGTCATAAACTGACAATTAACAGGCTTTGGAGGATTGCATTCAGCAATATCAGTGGCATCTCTGCAAAAAAAGTGGCTTTGATGATTTTGAATTGATTTATTTTTGTCACATGTATTAGTATAGAGTGAAACGCACTGTTTCTTGCGCACTATACAGACTAAACATACCATTCATTGAGTAAATAGAGGGAAGGAAAAGAGAGGGTGTGGAATATAATTTTACAGTCATGGCTAGAGTGCAGAGAAAGATCAACTTAATATATAGTAGGTCCATTCAAAAGTCTGATGGTAGCAGGAACAAGCTGTTCTTGAGTTGATTGGTACGTGATCTCAGACTTTTGTATCTTTTTCCCGATGGAGGAAGGTGGAAGAGAGTGTGTCCAGAGTGCATGGGGTCCTTGATTATGCTGGCTACTTTACAGACGCAGTAGGGAAGTGTGGACGGAGTCAATGGATGGGAGGCTGGTTTGCGCGATGGACTGAGCTACGTTTTCAACCCTTGTAGTTTCTTGCAGTCTTGGTCAGAGCAGGAGCCATACCAAGCTGTGATACATCTGGAAAGGATGCTTTCTATGATGTATCTGTAAAAATTGATGAGAGTTCTAGCGGACACACCAAATTTTATAAGCCTTCTGAGAAAGTAGAGGCATTTCTTAACTTTTCATAGAATTGCTTAGCATTTATTACACAGAAAGAGGCTATTCGCCCAAACAATTCTGTGCTGGACTTTAGGCTCCACGCCAGCCTCTTCCTACCTAAGGGCCTGATTTTTTAATTTTGGACTTGCACAGAGTGGGGAGGCCAGCAGTGATGTGGGTTCCCCGAGGTTTCAGCAGCATACTTATCAGTGGCTTGTTAACTGAGCCATGGTCATCTGTATCTGATGTTTGGGTTGTCCGACCAGTTGGAGTGAATGGGTAGGATGATGGCCCGCAATGATCTCTTTCAGCTCCACCATCTAAAGGGACCTTGTGTGGCTCTGAATAAAAGCATGCTAAAATGTTCTGGTACTGAGCCAGCAACTGGATAAATGGAGGGTCAACATGCAAAGGCTGCATCAGGGTTCTCAGGTGTGACCATGGACATCTTGCTGCAGGCTGTAAAGATCTGCAGGAAGTTCCTACACAATGCAGACCGTAGCAAGAAGGGAGACTCAGACGGCAAGCAGATGTGGCTGTAAGTGGCAGAGCAGGTCAGCAAGAGAAGTGTGTACCTCGCTCCTGAATGTGGTGCCATAAGAAGTTTCATGATCTGACCAAGGTAGGAAAGGAGAGTATCATTCCACGTACAGGTGCAAACTCCTTCACTTTGCCTTTTGCAGCCAACATTCCTCAGACTCAAAAATACACTCCAGGAGCATCCAACTATCGTTCTCAATGAAAGCATCTTCTCATCTTCCCTTCCGAACAGCCACCTCTGACATTCACCCTCATCTAATTGCAAAGGCACACCAATACCTCACAGGGACCCTGCCCAAATGTTGTCCTTCTATCCTCTCAAAACATTTTACTGTTTAATCTCATCAGTCTCTTCTTCCTCTCCTAGCAGGAGGAGAGAGCACAAAACACTAGGGAGAGGCAGAGAACAAGAGGCGGCCCTCCAGTCATTTCTATTTTGACAACTGTGCAGGATGAGACAATGGAGATAAGCCAGGTTTCAGCATACGTAGCCATTGTTTATGGAGAGATGAAGGTCTCTCAGATACATGGGGCTGAATTTGACCACCTCGCCCACCCGAGGCTCGTAAGATCCTATCCGAGGCCAAAGGAGAATGCCGTTCTGCAAGCCGCGCCTGCCCCAATTCCAGGGCAGGCATGGCGATAAATTCCGGCACTGGTGTCAGAATTAAATATTGTGACATTGTAACATACACTCATGTTAAATGTGATGCTATCAACCATTGAAATAAGCTATGATGGCTTAGAATCCTCTCAACTTCAGTTCTAATTAATGTCTGTTATCTTCCACAGGTCCTACAAGCATCCCCGAGTAGCTGCCGTTAGAGGAGGTTGAAGACTCCTCAGGATGCACTGTAGCAAGACTAATGGCCATGAAAAGATAGATGCTTGACAGGCACCCCATCCACCACCTTAAACATTCACTCCCTCCCTCACTGGTGCACAGTGGAAGCACAGGATACATTGCAACAACTCGCCAAGCTTCCATTAACACACTACTTCTACCACCTAAAAGGACAAGGAGAGCAGACACATGGGAACACCTCCATCTGCAAGCTTCCCCCCCAAGCCACACACCATCTTGACTTGAAACTATAATCGCTGTTCCTTCACTGTCACTGGGTCAAGAAACCTGGAACTCCCCAACAGCACTGTGGATGTACCTACAGATGGAATCTGGTTCAGGAAAACAGCTCACCATTATCTTCTCGAGGTCAGTTAGGGATGGGCAAAAAATTCTGGCTGTGTTGGTGGCACTGAAACTCCATGAGAAGATAAAAGAAAGTGGGGAATCTGATCAAAGTATTTCCACTCCACACATCATGGCCCCTCTCTCAGTCAGACTCCTGTGTGCTGCCTCCTTTTTCCGATGACTGAGTCTGCCCGTCACAGACGTAAGTGACCCAGTCTTTGGCAGTGTCCTCACAGCTCCAAAACCCAGAGGACTTCAGCCAACAGCCATCTGAACAGTCAGAGCAGGGATCTGAGCAGCCTACCTCTACCTCTGTTGAAGCCACAGGGGTACACTAAGAGTATACCAATAGGCAGAAAAAAAGATTTATACTTGTACAGGGCTCTTCACTTTGGTGCTGTGTTAAGTCATCATGTTTTTCTTCATATGAACAATACATTATTTCAAAGCTCCATTCATTGACGCATCTTCCCATTTTTTGCCTGAAAATGCTAGATGAATTTCTGCCTTGTGAAGAATGATATGACATGAGTAAAAGATAAGCAACAAGAGTCTGGAAGAGAGATGAATCATTGCTTCATGCTGAGTGCAGCCACATTGGGTTCAGAATTGGTATTCCAGATGGCTGCACCGTCTCCGATCACATAGTATTGCTTTTGAGACTTCTACATTATTTTATATGAAATAAGATCACAATAGATTGGCTACTGGGACAAATATCTTTCTTGAAAATAAAATAATTGCACTAAAATGAAGATTCTGGCATTTCAAACATCACTTCTTTTCTATCTCTAATTCCCCCACCTTGTCCTCTTGCCCAATCTTCCTCTCCTGAAGGCTCACCTTGGGATATGGTTTCATAACATAAGAACATAAGAACCAGGAGTAGGAGTAGGCCATCTGGCCCCTCGAGCCTGCTCTGCCATTCAATAAGATCATGGCTGATCTTTTCATGGACTCAGCTCCACTTACCCACCCGCTCACCATCAACCCTTAATTCCTTTACTGTTCAAAAATTTATCTATCCTTGCCTTAAAAACATTCAATGAGGTGGCCTCAACTGCTTCACTGGGCAGGGAATTCCACAGATTCACAACCCTTTGGGTGAAGAAGTTCCTCCTCAACTCAGTCCTAAATCTGCTCCCCCTTATTTTGAGGCCATGCCCCCTAGTTCTAGTTTTACCTGCCAGTGGAAACTACCTCCCTGCTTCTATCTTATCTATTCCTTATTTTGCAGACACTGTGGCCATGGTTCATTCATGGACCTGGACAGTGAGTGTTGGAAGCTACATGATTGTGGGAAGGTGTCAGAGAAATGGCCTCACACCTGAGCTTGAGTCTGTTCCTGTCCTCACCCAGGATCCACACCAGTGTATTTTCAACAGGAATTATTGGATAGTGAGCAGATTGAGGGAGAAATATTTGGACAGGCTGGGGAACTCAATTCTCTTTGTTAAACAGCATCATAATATATTTAAAATTCACCTCAAGGAGCAAATGGAAAATTGGTTTAACACCTGATCCTAAGGACACCACCTTTGGTGATGCTGCACACCCTAGGTGTCACAATGATACTTGTTCAAGTGGGCTTGACCTAGCTCATTCTGTCTCAAGTTGTGAGTGTTATGACTTGAGCAAACCTCTTGAAATCTGAAATGAAAACAGCAAATACTGGAAATACCCAGTATGTCAGGCAGCATATGTAGAGAGGGAAACAGAGTCAACGCTCAAGATCATTAACCTTTCCCCAGAGCCTACAGTCAGCTTCTATCCAGTGCAACTTCGACTGAAATACTTTTTGATTTCAGAACAATTTCTCCAGACAGTTCATACAGACAGTTTTTCACGCAGCTGTTATCAATGTAAACTGTGAAACTGTAACAACCTCCTATATTTATACCTGGTGTACAGGAAACACAAGTTGCTCCCTTGTCTTGAAATATTTTTGAGCAGTTTGCCCTGACAAGTAATTGAATTGACAAGAACCAGATTTTATCCATCCCTGAATCTCCCTCCTCCCACCTCACCCCATTAAGAGGCATAGCATCATCCTACTCCAGTAGGAAGTTCTAGTTACATATAGGGATAAAACTATTCCCTCGGCAAAACCTGTTAAAAGTTGCTAACACATAACTACCAGGCTTGATATCTCTGTCAACCTCTCTGAGACAAAGAAGGTGAAAATCTATGGCACAATGTCAAAATGGAGCTCACTTAAAACTGCTAGAAGCTACTTATATTCATATATAGGGACTGTCCTCTGCAGGCTAAAGGAATTTGTCCAGGCACTGAGTCCATTTTCAATTAAACAAAAGTATGGGGAAACAATAGCTCCCCTGGTGCATTCTCTACACCAGCTCCCATGACCCCCTAGAGTGACCAATCAGCACCTTTTGCTCATGCAATATAAGCTGTTGCACCCTTTGAAATTTGGTCTTCTTGCATCTGTTTCGATGAATGCAAGTCAAAAAGCTTTGATAGCATGTCTCTTTTTTCAGTGACAGGAACTCTTACGTTGCAACAACTGGCAAGTTCTGTGCTAGCAGAATGACACCATCAATTTAGTTAATTTGTTTTTTTTTGGATGGCATTCATGGGAGAACATTGACCAACATTTTGCCACTTGCTTTCTTTTAAATTATGCCATTGGCTCTTTAATAGCAAGTTGAACTGCCAGAACAGTTAAATGGAGATTTGGATTCATGTCCCATTCAAAGTATGGTGCCTCCAATAATACCACACTCTACTAATACCAGAAGGACATGGAGGCTTTAGAGAGAGTGCAGAGGAGGTTTACCAGGATGTTGCCTGGTATGGAGGGGCTTAGTTATGAGGAGAGATTGGGTAAACTGGGGTTGTTCTCACTGGAAAGACGGAGGATGAGAGGTGACCTAATAGAGGTGTATAAAATTATGAAAGACATAGATAGGGTGAACGGTGGGAAGCTTTTTCCCAGGTCGGTGGTGACGTTCACAAGGGGTCATAGGTTCAAGGTGAGGGGGGGAGGTTTAACATGGATATCAGAAGGACGTTTTTTACATAGAGAGTGGTGGGGGCCTGGAATGCGCTGCCGGGCAAGGTGGTGGAGGTGGACACACTGGGAACGTTTAAGACTTATCTAGATAGCCACATGAACGGAGTGGGAATGGAGGGATACAAAAGAATGGTCTAGTTTGGACCAGGGAGCGGCGCGGGCTTGGAGGGCCAAAGGGCCTGTTCCTGTGCTGTATTGTTCTTTGTTCTTTGTTCTAATACAGCATTAAAATAGCAACAATAGAAACTATGGCCAGAATTTTTCAGGCCTGTCCACTGGCAGGGTTTTTCAGCCCCGCCAAAGTGAATGGACATTTGGCTGACGAAGGAACCTGCTTTGACGGGGCTGGAAAATCCCACTCACTGTGACCTAAACCTGGGTCCTGATTTTATGTTATTCACAGGTAATAGATTGAAAGTCATTCTGGAGAAGGAGACTGTCACAAGATATTAAGAGAAGAGTTTGAAGCCAGTGTACAGTTCACATTAACATATGGTGCTTAGAGACAGACCTTGCAAAAGGTATTAGAGCAACAACTTGATGCTTTTGCAAAATACAATGCACCTAGAATGTTGGCTTCAGGGTAGAGTGACAAAACAATAGTGCAGTCGGTGATAAATCGGAAAGACATTAATTAAATGGGTGCCGGCAGGCAAAACCTCAGAGGGAAGGTATTAGCCGAGAAAGTGAAGCAGTATAAGCAAAACAAGAATGGAAAAGCAATAGTGACAGACAGCTTCAGGAGCTGGCAGGATAGGTATTTCTTGTGGCGCCGATGGACAGCCTAATCGTGACAACTCATTGGTGTTATTTGAGTCACCAATATTTTGACGCAATGGGCTGTAACTTCCTAACACCAGGGCAGTGTATCTTGAGGACACCCCAAAGATATGCTGGGGACAGCATCTTGGTAACCATTGCACTGACTCATATCCACTCCCCACAAGAACCCCCCACAATCTCCCTGATCTCACCGGGACTTCTCACCCCGTTCAGCCACAGGACTCCCCCCACCCCCCCCCCCCCCCCCACTCTATCACCCCCCCCCCCCCAATGCTGCCCTGAGTAGCCTCAACTCCCAGGCATCCCTCTCCCCACCTCCCACCACCCCATTGTCCTCCCCAACCATGGCCCAACTACTGATCCATAGCAAACCCCAAACCCCAGGCCAAACTCCCCCCCCCCCCCGCACCCCCATTGTCCTCCCCAACCATGGCCCAACTACTGATCCATAGCAAACCCCAAACCCCAGGCCAAACTCCCGCCCCCCCCCCACACCCCCACCGTCCTCCCCAACCATGGCCCAACTACTGATCCATAGCAAACCCCAAACCCCAGGCCAAACTCCCCCCCCCCCCCCCCCCCGCACCCCCACCGTCCTCCCCAACCATGGCCCAACTACTGATCCATAGCAAACCCCAAACCCCAGGCCAAACTCTCTCCCCCCCCCCCACCATTTTTGTCTTCAATGAATTACTTATTACTGATTGGATTTTTTTTCCTGCTTCTCACACTCCATCTATGTTGAAAATGGATTGCTGTTTGCTCTTTTTACGGATTGTGGACAATATGAACTGCAGACACAGCAAGATGATCTTCTGGAATTGCAGAAATGGCAGGAGATAGCATTCAATGCTGGCCACAATTTTACCGCCACACCTGCCCCGGAATAGGGAAGGGCGCGGCTCGCAGAACAGAATTCTCTGTTGGCCTCGGACGGGATTTGACGAGCCTCACCCGAGCGAGGTCGTAAAATGTCGGCCATTATGTCATTTGTCTCATCCAATAAAAGGATCCACCAACAGATAGATTTGAGTTCTGTAATCAAAATCTCCAACAGGTATATATACATAACCACACCTGGGTTTAACATAAAAACAATCTTTGACGGTGGTTCCACATTCAGCAGATCACATCCAGAGCGAACAGGGTTCTTGAATTTCTGAGGAGGAATCTTGGGTATTGCAACAAAAATATTGGGTTATAATTTACCAAACATTTGTTTATCCAATCCTGGAGTATGAAAGTTGTGTGAGATTCTTATATGGAGAGAGATATAAAAAGATCGAAGCAATCCAAAGAATTTCTGCGCAATTCTATATGAATCAGTATGGGAAATACACCAGTGTCACATTCTTGATCAAAGAGTTGGAATGGGAATCAGTGCAGCAAAGGAGGGAAGAATAGGCTGACCATGCTGTAGTATGGAATAGACTGATGGGAATTGACAGAAACAAGTGGCTGGTACCCTCCAGCAATTATAAAGCATCATAGAATCACAGAATCACTACAGTGGCAGAAGGAGGCCAATCAGCCCATCGAGTCTGCACCAACTCTCCAACAGAGTATCTTACTCAAGTCCTCTCCCCCACCCCATCCCCATAACTGCATACATTTTCCATGGCTAATCCCGCTAATCTACACAAGTTGGCACACTAAGAGGCAATTTAGCATGGCCAATCCACCTAAACTGCACATTTTTGGACTGTGGGAAGAAACCGGAGCACCCGGAAGAAACCCACGCAGACACGGGGAGATTGTGCAAACTCCATACAGACAGTCACCCAAAGCCGGAATTGAACCCAGGTCCCTGACGCTGTGAGGCAGCAATGCTAACCGCTGTGCCATCCGGATATCCTCTCCATCATCTACTTCCAGCTCCCTAACATCATCAGTTTATACCCCTGCCTATTCAATGCTCTGCTGGTTAGCTTCCCATCTTCATTCTCCATAAACCTGAAATCATGCAAAATACTACTGCTCATATCCTGGTCCACACCAGGTCCCATTCATTCATAACTTTTGTGCTAACTAACCTACACGGATCTTGATGAAATTAATTTCTGCATATCATTGCCTAACCATGCACAAGTTCATTGTGGTATTACAGTAATAGAAATTACAGGGATATCCTTGAAAGATTACGGTCACATTTAATCGTAGTTTGTACTTCCAGGGCTACTGAAAATGTTTTGTGAGTTAATAAATACTCAGTGGATTTCTAATTTCACTGATTTGCAATATTCGTTAACAGAAATATTTTTGTTAATGTTATGTACCTGTAAAAATAGAAGCCTAGGATATACTATTGGTGATATTTCTGAACAGATGCTTTTGAAAAAATCATTCTTAGGTTGAGGGCGATGCTGGCTAGATCAGAATTTATTGCCCATCCCAAGCTGCCATTGAGAAGGCAGTGGCGAGCTGCCTTTTTGAACCACTGCAGTCCATGTGGTGCAGGTAAACCCACTGTGCTGTTAGGGAGGGAGTTCCAACCTTTTGACCTAGCAACAGTGAAGGAATGGTAATATAATTCCAAGTTAGGATAGTGGGTGGCTTGGAAGGGGATTGCATGTGGTGGTGTTCCCATGTGCCTGCTGCCCTTGTCCTAGATGATTGTGGTTGTTGGTTTGGAAGGTGTTGCCTGAGGAGGCTTGGTGAATTGCTGCAGTGCATCTTTTAGATGGTACATACTGCTGCCACTGTGCGTAGGTGGTGGTGGGAGTGAATGTTTGTGGATATGGTGCAGTCAATCTCATTCATCCATTACCGCTCTGCTCGCTGACGTACATGGGTTTCTGGTTTACCAATTGCTCAATTTTAAAATTCTCATCCCAGTGTTCAAATCCCTTAATGGCCTCACGTGCCCTATATCTATAAAGTCCTCTAAACCTTCAAATCTCTCTGTTCCTCCACCACTGACCCCTTGTGCATTCTACACTCTTTTGACTTCATTATCTGTAGCTGTTCCTTCAGCTGCAGAGATCCTAAGCTCTGGAGTTTCCTCCTTAAACCTCTCAGCTTCATCAGCTGGAATTTTCCAACCGTACACATCTGTGGGATTCTCTGATCTCTGGGTTTCACGGCGATGTGGGGTGGCTTCAATGGGAAATCCCATTGACAGCAACGGGACGAGAGAATCCCGCCGTCAGGGAATGGCGTACTGACTCCTGCCACTGAGAAACATGCAGCTGGGAGCCGGAGGGTCCCGCCCATCGTCTTTCTATCCTTTGTTAAGACCCTCCCTAAAACCAAGCCACTCATCCTAATATTGATTCTTTGGCCGGTGCCAATTTCCTTCTGATAACACTCATTCAAAGGGCTTTGGGATGTTTTCTCACATTGAAGAGGTAGTTACATGAGAGAGTTCGCAAGAAATCCAAGAAAGAATTCAAGAACGATGAAAAACTGGAACTTTTCAACTTGTGGTTGAAGTGAATAGTATAGATACATTTAAGGAGATGCCATGCAAGCATATGAGGGAGAAAGGAATAGAGGATTACAATGATAGATCTGGATTAGGATAAGTGGGAAAAGGTTCAAATGGAGCATAAGCACCAGCATGCACTGGGTTGGCGAAATGGTCTGTTTCTGCATTGCACCTCTGGATGTTGTTTTCTTTGGATTCTTTTAATATCTCAAACATTGTTTATTGCCTTTGAACTGTTCTCATATTGCCCTTGTTATTGGGCTAGCAACTTCAATTCTTTCCAAGCACCCAGTTTAATATGACAAACCAAAGGACAGGAGTCGACTCAGATTCACTTAAACAAAGTTCCATATATTTAATACTTTAGATTCCAAACTCAAACTTACAACAGTTGCAACAGCTTTAACTCTTTGACTGAACATTAACTTTTTAACTGAACATTAACTTTAATTATTTAACTGAAAACAGATACTACCCAGTTTAGAAGGAAGTGGCCAGGTCTGTCCCCAATGCAGATTCCATCCTCGTGGTCCTTCTCTGAAGATGTTCCCTCAGGGCACTCTTGAAATTGTTGATCTCTAAGTTATCACTGAAGACAAAGGGCTAAAATACATGCCTTTATCCTAAGCTTTTCAAATTCTTCCAGAAAGTTCTCTGGCACTCAACCAATGGCATAACCAGCAACTGATCACATTGTCCGGTCAGCCAATGAAGTTACTTGTAAACTACCCCATAACACTCAATCAAGACTTCATGTATGACACATAGCTCTAACCCATATTGGTGCCACAAAGTCTAACTCAAGTTAAACAACTTCCCATATTTGGTCAACACAGATAGTGTCATGACATAGCTTACAGACCAGGTCACAGCTCACAGACCAGGTCACAGCTTGCAGCAACTTTACAGCTTGCATCTGCGTTTGATTATAGCTTGATCAAAATCCCAGCGAGCTAAACTGTAAGTCACAATTGCTCTTTAAAGCCAATATTGCCATTAATGTTGTTAAAATAATTGTTGTAGTCATTCCTTCTCCGTGCACACCCTGAAGTGATTTTTTTTTTAACCATAGCTGGAACTCTACAACCTTGTCCACAGCTGGGATTATCCAGTCCCGCTGCTGTGAATGGAAATTTGACTGACCTCCAAATTCCCCATTCTCGCTGGCAGCGCAGCATGCGAGACTGGAGAATTCTGGCCCATATATTCCTTGTAGCTGGTGACAAACTTGTAGATTCGGTTTTTGTGGCTCTATGAGGTCTTGCACTGGGATTACAGTTAACAACAACAACAACAACATGTATTTATAAAGTGCCTTTAAGTTAGTAAAATGTTGCATAGTACAAAATAAATTCAGCATTTTTCTTATTTGGTTATTGTGCATTTCTGAACAAAGATGGATGACAACTTAAAAGCAGAGAACAGTCAAAGTACTTTCTTCTACCTACTTCTCCATGTTTTCCATTAAATTCAATAAACTATCTTCTACATTTTATGAGATATATATCTTTCTCCATGTACTTACCATGCCATTTGCAAAATTTCATTTGCATCTTGAACATTTTGGAGATGAATATTATGTTATTATTATTGTAATAAGTCCTCGGAGGCAGAAGTTCCTTCACCAAAATCCCTTTATTTACAAGTCTGATGACAGCATACAGTGTGCTTTCAGTTAGTAGTCTACACTAGGAGTCTCAGAGGAACTGACACTCCTGGTTCAGTACAAAGCAAAAGGCTCCCTGATTGACTCATCAATTTAGCCCTTAATCAGAGAGTTCATATTCTAACAGGCCCACCTCAATTGTCCGATTAAAGTCATTACAATTATATAATGATATTATTTTATAAAATTAAATAACGTTATTAATATTTCAATACTGGCTCAGGAATTTCTAATTTGAGAAATCCAGGGGCAACTCCATAAAAAAATGCCAAATTGACAAAGCTTTCTTTTTATTTGTTCAGAGGATGTTGGTGCCGGTGGCAGAACCAGGAGAACATCCAGCCTCTGACTTGCTCTTCCAACCACAGTATTTATGTGACTGTTCCTGTTAAACCTTTGGTCAATGGTAGCCCCTAGGATACCAATTGTGGGAAGTTTGGAGATGGAATGTCTTTTAAAGGTAAGGGGAGTTGAGTAGACTCTTTCTTGTTTGAGAAGGTCTTTTCTGGAGTTTCTATGGTACAAATGGTATGAATATTGTCCAGGTCTTGCTGCATGTGGACAGCCTCATGATCCGAGGAGTTGGGAATTGAAGTGTACACGGTGCAATCATTAGACAGCAACTCTATTTCTGACCTCATGATGCAGCATTGATGAAGCAGCTGAAGCTGGTTGGGTCGGGGAATTCCCTGAGGAACTCCTGCAGTGATGTCCTGCGGCTGAGTTGATTGAACTTCAATAACCGCAACCACTTCCCCTTGTGCTATACAAGATTCCAATCAGTAGAGGGATTTCCTGTGATTCCCATCAATTCCAGTTTTACTTGGGCTCTTTGATGCTGCAATCAGCCAAATGCTGTCTTGATGCCAACAGCAGACACTCTCACCGCACCTCTGGAGTTCAGTAATCTTGCCTGGATCAAGGCTCTAACGAGGTCTGGAGCTGAGAGGTCTTCCCCAAACTGTAACCCAGGTTATTAGTGATTAATTTCTACTCCTTAGAACCATCAAGAACACTGTCCACCACTTTTTTGATGATGTGGAGATGCCGGCGTTGGACTGGGGTGGGCATAGTAAGAAATCTCACAACAACAGGTTAAAGTCCAACAGGTTTATTTGGAATCACAAGCTTCCAGAGTGTTGCTCCTTCATCAGGTGAGATTCACCTGATGGAGGAGCAGCGCCCCAAAAGTTCGTTCTTCCAAATAAACCTGTTGGATTTTAACCTGGTGTTGTGAGACATCTTACTGTGCCCACTTTTTTGATGATTAAGAGTAAATTGATAGGGTGGTAATTGGACAGATTTGCTTTGTCTGCTTTTTGTGGACACTGGAGATCGTTTTATTTTCCATTGGAGACCAAAGCTGCCAACTCTTCACAGCAAACAAAATGCTCTCATAGAAATCAGATATCTTCCAAAATTAGTGGGACATTTGATCGGTAATTTCTTTTGAAAGTAACAGAGATGTGAGAGATCATTTCACATGAATGATTTGTCCTATTCTTTCCCCTTCTCCTATAGTCCGTCTATCGCATTACACTTGCAAATGTTTTAAGAGTGCAACTTATAGCGCAAATGCTACATATCAAAGTTTCAAAAATGTTAAGGGGCCAGATGTATTTCAAACTGGGTTTTTTTCAGACCCTGATTTGAAATGTTCAAGCAGTTTCCAATTTGTAATCCACCCTCACTAAGCAGCAATTCAAATTGGCCTAAAGATCAGAAGAAACAGGAGCAAGAATAGGCTATTTGACACTCAAGCCTGCTCTGCCATTCAATAAGATCATGACTGATCTGATTGTGGCCCTAACTCTATTTTCCTGCCTCCCCCTTCCCATAACTCTTATTACCTTGTCAATCAAAGGTCTGTCTAACCAGTCTTGGATATAGTCAATGACACGCCCTCCAATGCTCTCTGGGAGAAAGAATTCCAAAGATTAACTGAACCTCGGAGAAAAGAAATTTCTCCTCATCTCTATCTTAAATGAGAGACCCCTATTTTGAAACTCTGTCCAACTCTGTCCCTAGCTCTACATTCCCCTTCAAGCTGTGTTTATTTACAGGAATTAGAATTTGTGATCTTAAAAGAATATGGTCAGTTTAAATAGCAACAAGAAGGGTTCATGAAGGTAGTGCAGTGGATGTTGTGTACATGGATTTTAGCAAGACGTTTGACAAAGTTCCACATGGCAGATTGGTCAAAAAAGTGAAAGCCCATGGGATACAGGGTAATGTGACAAACTGGATCAAGCGTTGGCTTAGTAACAGGAAGCAAAGGGTAATGGTCAAAGGAAAACTGTTTCAAGTGGTGTTCCACAGGGTTTGGTGTTAGGACCCTTGCTGTTAGTATTACATATTGACGATTTGGATGTGAACATGGAGGCACGATTGGAAAATTTGCAGATGACACAAAGATTGGCCGAACAGTGGATAGTTTAGAGGATAGCTATAATCTATAAAACAACATTGATAGGCTAGTGGAGTGGGCTGTAAAGTGGCAGATGGATTTTAATATAGTGAAGTCTGAGCTAATGCATTTAGGGAGGTCAAACAATTGTCGGGAATACGCAATAAATGGGAATGTACTAAGAAGACTAGATGAAGTGAGAGATCTTGGCGTAAAGTACACAGGTCCCTAAAGGCAGCAATTCAAGTAGACAAGGTTGTAAAGAAGGCATTTGGAATGCTCTCCTTAATTGGCAGAGGTATAGAATATAAAAATAAGGATGTAATGTTGGAATTTTATAAAACATTGGCGAGGCCACAACTGGAGTATTGTATGCTGTTCTGGTCACCACATTACAGGAAGGATGTAATTGCTCTGGAGAGAGTGCAGAGGAGGTTTACAAGAATGTTGCTGGGGTTGGAAAACTGTAGCTATGAGGAGAGATAGGATAGGTTGGGGTTATTTTCCTTGGAGCAAAGAAGGCTGAGGGGTGACTTGATAAGAGGTTGCAAAATTGTGAGTGGAAGAGATAGAGTGGACAGAATAAAATTGTTTCTCTTGGTGGAGAATTCTAGATGTGAAGATGCCGGCGTCGGACTGGAGTGTCGCTCACCTGAAGAAGGAGCGACACTCCGAAAGCTTGTGCTACCAAATAAACCTGTTGGACTTTAACCTGGGGTGTTGTGAGACTTCTTACTGAGAATTCTAGAACCATGGGGACATAGATTCAAGATAAGTGGAAGAAGGTGTAGAGGGGACATGAGGAAGAACTTTTTTACACAGAGAGTGGTAGTTGTCTGGAATTAACTGGCTGAGTTGGTGGTGGAGGCAGAGACCCGAAACGTTTTTTAAAAGCGCCTGGATCTGCACCTTAAGTGCTGTGAACTATAGGGTTATGGGCTGGGTGCAGGAAGGTAGGATTAGAAAGGGCGCCTGGGTGTCCTCGAGCTAGCATGGACAAGTTGGGCCAAAAGGGCTCCTTCTGTGCTGTAACTTAAAAAAAATTAAAAGGCTTACAAGAATGTTGTCAGAGCTAGGAAAGTGTGGCTATGTGGAGAGGTTGGATAGGTTGGGGTTATTTTCCTTGGAACCAAGAAGGCTGAGGGGTGACTTGATACAGATTACAAAATTATGAGGGGAAGAGGTTAAGTGGACAGAATAAAATTGTTTCCCTTGGCGGAGAATTCGAGAACCAGGGGACATGGAGTCAAGGTAAGTGTTAGTAGGTGTAGAGGGGACATACGGAAGAGTTTTTTTACGCAAAGGATGGTGGGTATCTGGAATTCACTGCCCAAGTTGGTGGTGGAGGCAGAGACCCTAAACTCTTAAAAAGTACCTGGGTCTGCACCTTAGGTGCTGTCAGCTACAGGGCTATGGGTTGGGTGCAGAAATGTAGGATTAGAAAGGGCACTTGGGTGTCCTCGGCCAACATGTGTTGCCCATCTCTAATTGCCCTTGACAAGGTGGTGGTGAGCCACCTTCTTAAATACAGCAGTCCATGGGATATGTGTAGACCCACAGAATAGTTAGGGAGGGAGTTCCAGGATTTTGACCCAGCAACAGTGAAGGAGCAAAGATATATTTCCAACTCAGGATGGTGTGCGGCTTGGAGGGGAATTTCCAGGTGGTGGTGTTCCCATGCATCTGCTGCCCTGTCCTTCTAGGTGGTAGCAGTCACGTTAGAAGGTGTTGTTGAAGGAGCATTAGTAAGTTGCTGCAGTGCATCTTGTAGATGGGACACGTTGCTGCCACTGTGTGTCAGTGGTGGAGGGAGTGAATGTTTAAGGTGGTGGACAGGGTGCAATTAAGGGGGCTGCTTGATTACAACCAGGGTTACTCAAGAGGCCAAGATTAAATGAATACAGATATTTTGGAAGGTTGTGGGACTGGAAGAGATTAGGAAGCAGTTTTTCTTTGGAGACTAAGGTTATCAAATATTGCAGTGAAAAATTAGTCCGAGAAAGACATTTTGCCTCCTCAGAGCTGTTCTTTTGAAGCACAATGAACAATTTGCCTAATTTTGTGTCAGCTACCTGAATAAATTGAAAATAAATGTCTGTGATATTCCCCCCTCCTTCCCCCCTCCCCCCTCCTACGTGCATTCTCCAGTCTTCAATTCTATGTTCATTTTTCATACGTTAATCAGCACAGCAATAATTTAAATAAAAATTATTCCATTCTTAAAGTTACAAAGCCAATGCTCAGAGGGGGCTGAGCAGACCCAAATCCATTCTTTGCTTGCTCCAAAAACCAAATTCAAATTGAATCCAATTAATGATCCCCACAAGAGAGACAAACAGGATCCAAACTGACAAGAACAAAGAACAAAACAAAGAACAATACAGCACAGGAACAGGCCCTTCGGCCCTCCAAGCCCGTGCCACTCTCTGGTCCAAACTAGACCATTCTTTTGTATCCCTCCATTCCCACTCCATTCATGTGGCTATCTAGATAAGTCTTAAACGTTCCCAGTGTGTCCGCCTCCACCACCTTGCCTGGCAGCGCATTCCAGGCCCCCACCACCCTCTGTGTAAAATATGTCCTTCTGATATCTGTGTTAAACCTCACCTTGAACCTATGACCCCTCGTGAACGTCACCACCGACCTGGGGAAAAGCTTCCCACCGTACACCCTATTTATGCCTTTCATAATTTTATACACCTCTATTAAGTCTCCCCTCATCCTCTGTCTTTCCAGGGAGAACAACCCCAGTTTACCCAATCTCTCCTCATAACTAAGCCCTTCCATACCAGGCAACATCCTGGTAAACCTCCTCTGTACTCTCTCCAAAGCCTCCACATCCTTCTGGTAGTGTGGCGACCAGAACTGGACACTGTATTCCAAATGCAGCTGAACCAACGTTCTATACATCTGCAACATCAGACCCCAACTTTTATACTCTATGCCCAGTCCTATAAAGGCAAGCATGCCATATGCCTTCTTCACCACCTTCTCCACCTGTGACGTCACCTTCAAGGATCAGTGGACTTGCACACCCAGGTCCTTCTGCGTATCTACACCCTTTATGGTTCTGCCGGTTATCGTATAGCTCCTCCCTACATTAGTTCTACCAAAATGCATCACTTCGCATTTATCAGGATTGAACTCCATCTGCCATTTCTTTGCCCAAATTTCCAGCCTATCTATATCCTTCTGTAGCCTCTGACAATGCTCCTCACTATCTGCAAGTCCTGCCAATTTTGTGTCGCCCGCAAACTTACTGATCACCTCAGTTACACCTTCTTCCAGAACATTTATATAAATCACAAACAGCAGAGGTCCCAATACAGAGCCCTGCGGAACACCTCTAGTCACAGGCCTCCAGCCGGAAAAAGACCCTTCCACTACCACCCTCTGTCTTCTGTGACCACAAAATTGAATTCAAATCTCTCTCTCTGCCATGGCAGGATTCGAACCCGGGTCCCTTGGAGCATTACCCTGGCTCTCTGGATTACTCATCCAGTGACAATACCACTATGCCACTGCCTCCTCAAGAAAAGGCGTTGGGCTTGATCTGACACTTGAACAATATTTTTCACTGTACACTAATACATGTGAAATAATAAATCAAAACAAATCAAAGACTTAGCCAAAAGGCCGAATAGTGCACTCCTGCCAAGTGACCCTTGACTCTCCCCTGCCAGGTAAGTTGCTGTAGACACTTCAAAGGCTCAGTTGGTAAAAGCACTGCCCAATGCAGTTCTCAAACCTACAGATCCTGGATTTCATCACTGCCATTGCTAAGTTAGACTGGTGGTAGGGATGCTACAATTGGCCTATGCCTCTGGGCTAAAATCAACCAGAGGTTTCTGCTCCTCACTGCAACCAGCGACCCTGCTTGAATATGGTCATTGGCTTCCTGAGATGTCCTGAGGACTGTCTGTTTCAGGCTCACTAACCAGACTCAATACAACTTCCTGCATTCTGTTAACAGCAGGAGTAAACTATTTATGTTGCAGGACCACTTTGAGGAGAATACAGAAATTCAAAAGTTCAAGAAAGTTGAAATGAATCATTCCCTGAAAAGACAGCTCTACAGATACTTTAATTGTGACAACCATAATCCAATAATACTTTCACATGTCAAAACAACTCAGGCTCCTCTGGACACTGTGATTAATGCTATAACAATACTACAAAACACCATTTGTGCATAGCAATGTTTTTCGTATGTACTCTTACTTTTAGTAGCATGAAAGACAAGGTAATAATTTATGATAATTATATGAAAAGAGATAATTAATATTCATCACCTCTCACTTCTCATCGCTTTAGATTATCAGTAATGCAGAGTGAATCTGCTGTCAGATTTCTAATTGCTTTGTAATGGGTTTGAAACATGGAAATAATTAATGGCAAACAATCTGTCACTTGTCTGTTGCATTATCTATCTATCACAGAGAGATAAAAAAGCTCATTAAAGAAATTGCTAATGAGCTACAAAAGACAGTAGTCGAAGTGCTTCATTGCCATGTTCCATTGGAACATAGCACTGAAGGCAGGGAGAATATTTTGAGATAATTCCCATCTCAATTAACAGCAAAGGTTGAGTCACAAAAATGCACAGGACAATTACACATCTTAATCATTCACTTTGCCAGTTCATTGTTTATATGCCTGTTCAGTAAAAGGCATATAAGTCTTCCAATACAAATATCAATCACACTGGAAAAAAAAGTTATTTGAGCAAATTATTAAAACGTTACCTGCTCTTTACAGAGCTGTTTATCTACAGTGTTTAAGTAACTGATTGGATCCCTTATATATAAGCTTTTAGCCCATACAGTTTCTGTCTGGTTATTTCCTCTGTGACTTCAGCAAATATCTGCTCTCCAGTTTTCGGGAACTGATATTTGAAAAAATTTACGCCCACGTGCCATTTGCCCATGTCTCATCTGGAAACTCGTAAATTGATGTTTTTTTGTTAACCTAACCTTTTCCTTTAAAGCGCACTGATGGCTAATTAACTTCTGGTTGGTGAGAGGAAGTTGAAGATTCTCTGATGCATATGGATTTCAAGGTTCAAGTTGGAAAAATACAGCACAGGGATCACTTTAACCTAACTGCCCAATTTTACTCTCTATTAACTATAGTAAAATTATCCCTCCTCAACTTACATAGAATAGAATACATAGAATTCCTACAGTGCAGAAGGAGGCCATTTGGCCCATCAAGTCTGCACCGACCACAATCCCACCCAGCCCCTATCCCTGTAGCCCCACATATTTACCCTGCTAATCCCCTGACACTAAGGGGCAATTTTAGCATGGCCAATCAACCTAACCTGCACACCTTTGGACTGAGGGAGGAAACCGAAGCACCCGGAGGAAACCCACGCAGACACAAGGAGAATGTGCAAACTCCACACAGACAGTGACCCAAGCTGGGAATCGAACCTGGGTCCCTGGCACTGTGAGGCAGCAGTGCTGACCACTGTGCCACCACCTTTGATCTATCAACCATCTCCTCCAATGTCTTTCCTCTGTTCAGTATGATTGCCTTCACTGGGTTCAACTCCTAAATTTAGGCCCTGATTAAAATCTACCTCTGACCAAGTTCCTAATACCTACTACTGACACAAAAGCAAAATGGGGTAAGAGGGCCAATCCATGGCTTACAAAGGAAATTCGAGAGAGTATCTGATCGAAGGAAGAAGCATACAGATTGGCCAAGAAAAAGAATAGGTCTAAGGATTGGGAGCAGTTTCGAATTCAGCAAAGAAGGACAAAGGGATTGATTAAGAAGGGGAAAATACAGTATGAGAGTAAGCTTGCAGGGAACATAAAGACACTAAGGGGGGAATTTTACCATTTCGAGTCTAAGTGCCGGACCTGGGCGTCAAATAGATCCGTGCCTGGAATCCTCTTTCCAACGCGCCCATACGCGTTTTGCCGGCTCCGGTCCAATCCGTGCTGTGGGCGGGGCTTAGCGCTGGCGGACCGATCGGAGCTCTGAACTGCGCATGCGCAGTTCGAAAAAAATCTGACAGCGCACCCGGGCGCAAAAAAAAGCAGAGAGAGCAGCTCTCTGACATTCATCCTCTGGTCGGCAGGGGGGCGGTGGGGTGGCGGGGGGGGGGGGGGGGGAGGGTGAAGTGGGAGGGGGTGTGACATCCCATCCTTTGGGGGGGGCTTGGGAGGGGAGGGGGTGTGACCAAACATCCCCTGGGGGTGGGAGGGAAGGGGGTGTGACATCCCATCCTTTGCGGGGGGGGGGCGGTTGGGAGGGGAGGGGGTGTGACCGAACATCCCCTGGGGAGGGGGAAGGGAGTGGGTGTGACCGATCATCCCCTGGGGGGGGGGAAGGGAGGAGGTGTGACCGAACATCCCCTGGGGGGGGGAAGGGAGGGGGTGTGACCGATCATCCCCTGGGGGGAGAGGAGAGGGGGTGTGACGTCTCATCCTCTGGGGGTGGTGGGAGGGGAGGGGGTGTGACATCTCATCTTCTGGTGGGGGGGGGGGGGGGGTGGGAGAAGGTGTGACCGATCATCCCCTGGGGGGGGGGAAGGGAGGGGGTGTGACCGATCATCCCCTGGGGGGAGAGGAGAGGGGGTGTGACGTCTCATCCTCTGGGGGTGGTGGGAGGGGAGGGGGTGTGACATCTCATCTTCTGGTGGGGGGGGGGGGGGTGGGAGAAGGTGTGACCGATCATCCCCTGGGGGCGGGGGGGGGGCGGGGGGGGGGGGGGGGGGGGAGGGGGTGTGACCGATCATCCCCTGGGGGTGGGAATGGAGGGGGTGTGACCGATCATCCTCTGGTTGGGGGGATTCCGCTGCCGGTCTGCGGCCGATCCCTCCTGGCACCATCACTGGTACACTACCAGCCACAGATTACTCTTCCCTGCAGGTGCGAGAGAGCGGGAGAGATGGCTGTGGCTGGTAGTGAACCAGTGATGGTGCCAGGAGGGATCGGCCGCAGACAGGCAGCGGAATCCCCCCAACCAGAGGATGATCGGTCACACCCCCTCCCCTTCCCCCCCCCAGATGATCGGTCACATCCCCTTCCCCCCCCCCCCCAGAGGATGCGACGTCACACCCCCTCTCCTCCTCCCACCCCCCTCCCGCCCCGACCAGAGGATGACCTGGGTCAGAGAGCCGTTGTAGTCTCTGACCCCGCTCTTTGGAAGCTGCAGCGACGACTTCAGACTTTTATTCTGCAGGTCGGTAACAGCGTGGACGCGGATCGGGCCAGAAGACGGTAAAGTGGGATTTGGTGGTAGAGTTGGGCGCGCGGTTCATTAAGTCGATTTAAATGCATGCAAATGCATTTAAATCGTCGGGCCGCCCGATTCGGGCGCGGGCCGGACCCGTGCCCAATTCGGGTGTCAGTAAAGCCGCGATCTGCTCGGATTCGGGTGCAGATCGTGGTATAGGCCCGACGCCCAACTTTACCGCGATTTCGCACCCAAAGTTTTGGTAAAATCAGGCCGCAAGAGTTTCTATAGATACATGAAGAGAAACATTGGTGAAAACAAATGTAGACAGACAGAAATGGGGGAATGTATAATAGCGGACAAAGAAATGTTAATAAGCTACCGCGGCACGGTAGCACAGTGGTTAGCACTGCTGCTTCACAGCTCCAGGGTCCCGAGTTCGATTCCCGGCTTGGGTCACTGTCTGTGTGGAGTTTGTACATTCTCCTCGTGTTTGCGTGGGTTTCCTCCGGGTGCTCCGGTTTCCTCCCACAGTCCAAAGATGTGCGGGTTAGGTTGATTGGCCAGGTTAAAATTGCCCCTGAGAGGCATAGGTTAGCGGGTAAATATGTGGGGGTAGGGCCTGGGTGGGATTGTGGTCGGTGCAGACTCGATGGGCTGAATGGCCTCTTTCTGCACTGTAGGGTTCTATGGGTTCTATGGTTTGGAAATGGCTGAACAACTGAATGCATACTTTGGTTCTGTCTTCACAATAAAGAACACAAATCAGATGCCAGAAATGTTGGAGAATGCAAGATTTAGTGAGAGGGAAGAACTGAGGGAGATCAATATTAGTAGAGAAATGGTGCTGGGAAAATTGATGGGATTGGAGGTGGATAAATCCCCAGGGCCTGATAATCTACATCCCAGAGTACTTAAGGAAGTGACTCGAGAAATAGTGGATGTATTGGTGGTCATCTACCAGGATTCTATAGACGCTGGAACAGTCCCTGTAGATTGGAGGGTAGCAAATGTCACTCCAATATTCAAAAAGGGAAGTAGGGGGAAAACTGGGAATTATAGACCAATAAGCTTAACATCGGTCGTGGGGAAAATTTTCGAATCCATTATCAAGAACTTTATAACAGAGCATTTAGAAAGCAGTGGCAGGATCAGACAGAGTCAGCATGGATTTATGAAGGGGAAATCATGCTTGAACGATCTGTTGGAATTTTTTGAAGTTATAATTAGTAGAGTTGACAAGGGGGAGCCAGTCGATGTGGTATATTTGGACTTTCAGAAAGCGTTTGACAAAGTATCGCATAAGCAATTATCATGCAAGGTTAAAGAGCATGGATTGGGGGAAGTGTAATGAGATGCATAGAAAACTGATTGGCAGAGAGGAAACAAAGAGTAGGAATTAATGAGTGCTTTTCAAATTGGCGCAGTAACTAGTGGGGTGCCACAGGGATCGGTGCTGGGACCCCAGCTATTCACAATATATATTAATGATTTGGATGAGGGAACAAAATGTAACATCTCAAAGTTTGCAGATGATACCGGTTGGGTGGGAGGATGAACTGTGACGAGGATACAGAGATCCTTCAGAATGATCTGGACAGGCTGGGTGAGTGAGCAAATCAGTGGCAGATGCAGTATAATTTGGATTAATATGAGGTTATTCACTTTGGAAGCAAAAACAAGAAGGCAGATTACAACCTGAATGGCTGTAAATTGGAAGAGGGGAGTGTGCAGAGGGACCTGAGTGTCCTTGTGCACCAGTCACTGAAGGTAAGCATGCAGGTGCAGCAAAGAAGGCAAATGTTGGCCTTCATTGTGAGAGGTTTCGAGTACAGAAGCAGGGCTGTGTTGCTGCAATTATACAGGTGAGGCCACACCTAGAATATTGCGTGCAGTTTTGGTCTCCTTTTCTGAGGAAGGATGTTGTTGCTCTCGAGGGAGTGCAGCGAATGTTTACTAGGCTGATTCCGGGGATGGCGAGACTGATGTATGAGGAGAGATTGACTAGGTTAGGACTGTTTTCGCTGGAGTTCAGACGAATGAGTGGGGATCTCATAGAGACTTACAAAATTCTAACAGGACTAGACAGGGTAGATGCAGGGAAGATATTCCCGATGGTGAGGAGTCCAGAACCAGGGGTTACAGTCTGAGGATTCCAGGATTCTATAGATTCTGGAACAGTCCCTGTAGATTGGAGGGTAGCAAATGTCACTCCAATATTCAAAAAGGGAAGTAGGGAGAAAACTGGGAATTATAGACCAGTAAGCTTAACATTGGTCGTGGGGAAAATTCTCGAATCCATTATCAAGAACTTTATAACAGAGCATTTAGAAAGCAGTGGCAGGATCAGACAGAGTCAGCATGGATTTATGAAGGGGAAATCATGCTTGAACAATCTGTTGGAATTTTTTGAAGTTGTAATTAGTAGAGTTGACAAGGGGGAGCCAGTCGATGTGGTATATTTGGACTTTCAGAAAGCGTTTGACAAAGTACCACATAAGCAATTATCATGCAAGATTAAAGAGCATGGGATTGGGGGAAGTGTAATGACCATTTAGGACCAACAAAATATTTCCTTAACAACAATGCTTGTATATATATACCACATTTAGGGCAAAGAAACTTCCGGAAGGATTGCACAACTAAGCGTAAGCTAACGGAACACAAAGAAAAGAAGGGAGTGCTTTGGAAGAGTAATGAAAAGCTTTCTAAAGCTGAACAAAAAATATAGATGACAAGGTGCAACCTGAAATGATTAAGCTAACACAAATTTTCAAAACATTTGTTCAGATTCCTGACAGAGTGATGCTGTACTTTGTACCATCCTGGACAAGAGTTTACCTGGCAAATTTCTAACATTAGTGTGAAAGCTGAATTCTTACTTCAGGAGAACAGCGACAATGACACCACACAACCCTGCCATGGCAACCTCCGTGAAATACTATCATCACGTGTGAGAACACCACCCACCAGGTACACGGTACATACTCATGCGATCCAGCCAATGTTGTCTACCTCACACGCTGCAGGAAAGGATGTCCCGAGGCATGGTACATCGGCGAGACCATGCAGATGCTACAACAACGGATGAATGGACACCAGGCAACAATCACCAGGCAGGAGTGTTCCCTTCCTGTCGGAGAACACTTCAGCAGTCAAAGACATTCAGCCTCCGATTTTCAGGTAAGCGTTCTCCAAGCTGGCCTTCAAGACACACGACAGAATCACTGAGCAGAAACTGATAGCCAAGTTCTGCATGCATGAAGACAGTCTCAACCAAGATCTTGGGTTCATATCACACTAAATGTAACCCCCACCATTTGGCCTGAGCTTACAAAATCCTACTAACTGTCCTGGTTTGAGGCAATGCACACCTCTTTAACCTTTGATTATCCCTCTCTCCACTCGCACTGTCTGTACCTGTAAAGACTTGATTACCTGTAAAGATTTGCATTCCAACCATTATCGTGCAATTGTGCCTCTGCCAATATATGCCATGTTTGTGAACCCACCTCTCCACTCACCCGATGAAGGAGGAGCACTCCGAAAGCATGTGATTCCAAATAAACTTGTTGTACCTTAACTTGGTGTTGTGAGACTTCTTACTGTGCCCACCCCAGTCCAACGCCGGCATCTCCACTTCATGGTCAGCAAATAAGCCATTCAACTATCTGCACTAACTTAGCATTCGAACCACACTGTCAAACTCAAACTCTTGACAGGCAATAATGTTATCTATTCATTTCTATATACTTCATCACATGGTTTAAGTTACACAATAGCTAAGTACTTTCCAAAACATAGCCTAATTTGAGTTGATTTGATTTGATTTATAATTGTCGTATGTATTGACATATAATGAAAACTATTGTATCTTGCGCACTATACAAACAAAGCATAGGGAAGGAAAGGAGAGGGTGCAGAATGTTGTGTCACCATCATAGGTAGGGTAGACAAAGATCAACTTAATACGAGGTAGGTCCATTAATAGTGCATTGTTAGGGTTTAAAAGACTTATAATAGAATTTTAATAGTGTAGAGCGAGAGTAAAAGATAGAATTAGAGGGTGTGCTGGACACAGCTTGTAAGAAGTCGCCACGTTCTGGCACCATCTTGAACCATTCAGCCCATTGTGTCCATGCTGGCTCTCTGCAAAAGAAAAATTCACTTTGTGTTTCAACCCTGCCTTTTCTCCTACAAATTCTTCAGGCGTGATCTGCTGTTCACACCACACTCCCGCTGCAGCGAAGTCGGAGAATTTGCAGCCAGCCAAATCTCTACTCATTGCGGTGGGAAAATCCCGCCAGTGTGAACAGTGGTAAGATTCCAGCCTTCCTCTTCAGAGAATGATCAGATCACCTTTTGAAGACCATGATTAAATCTGCCTCCACCACACTTTCAGGCAGTGCATTCCAGATCCTGATCATTCACTGTGTAAAGAAGTTTGCCCTCTTGTCACCATTGCTTCTTTTGCCAATCATTGGTGTCCTCTGGTTCTTGATACTTCAACCAATAGGAACAGTTTCTCTTCATTCAGTTCTTGCTTTTGTATTCTATTCCCATTTATATAAAGACCAGAATCCCATATGCTTTATTAACTGCTCTCAACATGTCCTGCCATGTTCAATGATATCTGCACATATATCATAGAATCATAGAATCCCTACAGTGCAGAAGGAGGCCATTTGGCCCATTGAATCTGCACCAACAACAATCCCACCCAGGTCCTATTCCCGTAGCCCCACATATTGATCCTGCTAATCCCCCTGACACTAAAGGGCAATTTAGCATGGCCAATCAGGCTAACCCGCATATCCCATGGTCCCTCTGCCTCTTTAGAATTATATGCTTTATTTTATATCATCTTTACACCCTAGCTATGATTGTAACACTACATTTTGCACTCTTTAGTTTCCTTCTCTATGAACGGTATATTTTGTCAGTATAGCGCGCAAGAAATAATACTGTATACTGTATACTAATACCTGTGACAATAATAAATCAAATCAAATCAAGTCTCTTCATGTACCTTCCTGCCAAAATGAATTACTTTACACTTATCTGCATTAAATTTAATCTGTCCCTTGCCCACCGTTCCACCAACTTGTTTAAAATTTATATTTATTGGTGTCTCAAGTCGGCTTACATTAACACTGCAATGAGGTTACTGTGAAAATCCCCTCCTCGCCACACTCCGGTGCCTGTTCAGGTACACTGAGGGAGTCTTTAGCATAGCCAATGCATCTAACCAGCACGTCTTTCGGACTGTGGGAGGAAACAGGAGCACCCCGGAGGAAACCCATGCAGACACAGGGAGAACGTGCAGACTCCGCACAGGCAGTGACCGTAGCCGAGAATTGAACCCAGGACCCTGGTGTTGTGAGGCAGCAGTGTCTATGTCCTTTTGAAGTTTAACCCTATCCTCCTCATAGTTCACAATACTTCACGATATAATAACAGTATTCGTGTTGGCTCACTATTGCTTATGTTGAGTGTTTGTACTTAATCTTCTCCTGAGCTCAGCTGTAAACATGTGCCTTATAAACAAATCATCACGCTCGTACAAGTCTTCAACATTGCATCTAGGATACTGTGTATAAATAAAATACATCAAGTTGAAAAGTACAGCCTTGAGGAACACAGAAGTGACCAAGCTTCTTCAGCCTCAGCCACTGTGGCATAATCAAGGTCACTTCTGTAACTTGAGGGACAACAGTTTAGCAATTACAACCTAAGATTGGAGCCAATACGTACCATACCTTAGGGCTAAATTAAATAAAAACAGAGGGAAGTTTTCATTCATTTTGGTGAATGTCTAATCTAATATGGTATCTGATGTCTGATGTGAGCTGACAATAGCCTCTGTTGTGTTATGTCTGGGGGGCAATACGTTTTGTTCTTTTTTATGTGAATTTTACTGACTTACTGAAACTTATTGCTTCCAAAAGTAAATAATAGGCAATGGTGAAAACTGCATTAACCAGTCCTTTTCAGAGAGTATCACTTAATGAGAATGTTGATCACAGATAGATCCACAGAAGTGTGGTACTGATTCTAAAGCCCATGCTCCCTCCAAGCTGAGTGGGATCATAGAAATCATAGAAACCCTACAGTGCAGAAGGAGGCCATTCGGCCCATCGAGTCTGCACCGACCACAATCCCACCCAGGCCCTACCCCCACATATTTTACCCACTAATCCCTCTAACCTACGCATCCCAGGACTCTAAGGGGCAATTTTTAACCTGGCCAATCAACCTAACCCGCACATCTTTGGACTGTGGGAGGAAACCGGAGCATCCGGAGGAAACCCACGCAGACACGAGGAGAATGTGCAAACTCCACACAGACAGTGACCCGAGCCGGGAATCGAACCCGGGACCCTGGAGCTGTGAAGCAGCAGTGCTAACCACTGTGCTACCGTGCCGCCATGATTGAACTAACTCATTTTCCAACCTTTGACATTTAGGCCAGAATTTATACATAATTGGAGAGGCTCTCTATGTTTGCAAAGGTGGCAGCAGAAGCCCAGGTCCAGAAGTTCTGACCCCAAACCCAGCCTCTATCATTTTCATTGGGTGGGGGAAAATGTGCACTTCTGTGGTTCACGGAAGGAATTGCACATGTTAACATGCAACTGCCTCAGTGAGATCTGATTTTGGCTAGTGGGATGTTCAAAGCACAACTTGAGTACTTTATACCCGGTAACAGAAGGTCTTGGAGAGGTAGGGTGCCCACTTGGAGAGGTAAGGTTCCCTTATGGATGTGGTCCTGGGATACTTCAAGGAGAGGTCAACTGTCCTTTTGGAGAAGAAAGGTGCCCTTTGGAATTGTTAAATATAGATCTGAATGTCTGTAAAAAGTTTGTCAAGTAATTGGAACGGTCAAATTTACTGGAACTGTGAAAAAAACAATCAAAAGGGCTATCAAGCTGTCAAGGCATTTAAATACCCTGACCATTAATTATTGGGAAAAAAACAACCGGCAGTGTTTTAAAAAATCAGTGCTTGCTATTTCCCTCTGCCTAATAAAATAAGCCTGGGAGTTTTATTACAGGAATAGTGTTTTCACAACCTGTCATTATCACAGTGTGGTGCCTGTCAGTTCACAGTTTGATTGACAGCTCCTAGTGGTTATAAATCTTTGAAGTTGGTCAATGAACAAATGCTTGTTTTCATGAGGGATTAAAGGGTGTTAAATGTCTTCAATTGAATTTTATCAGTGTCTTTTTTAAGTCATGAATTCATCAATAGACAACACTTAAGAACTATATTTAATCTCAGCATGGGCTTTGAGATCTGCTCATGGTGGATATTGGGTTAGTTGGCATTGAGGTTGCAGGAGAAAAGCGTAGTGGGGGAGGAGGCAGGGGTTAGTATGAAGTTGGCTTTGGAGCTATATAAGGCCATGTGGCTGGACGGAGGGCATAGGTTGGCCTGAGGGCTATGAGGCGCCATTGGGTGGATGGAAGGGCATAGGTTGGCATGTAGGGTCATGCGAGCCGGAATGGGGTGGGGGGGGGGGGGTGTTGTGGAATGGCTTAGGTTGGCATGAAGGATCTGAGGATCTTGGGGCGGGTGGAAGGACATAGGTTGACATGTAGGATGAGGGCCATGAGGAATGTGGTGTGGTATAAATTGGCTTGGAGGTATTAAGGAGACAAGAGGGCAGGTGGCGGGGCATGAGATAGCTGGGCTGGAATGGATGGGGCGTGGGGAATGTGTGGAGGGGTGTAAGAGATGAGGACTGGGGGGCCGTTGTTAGTTTGTGATATCTTTGACAAAGTGCCAGAGTCTCACAGTGGCAGGCCTTTCACTCAGCCCGTCTCCGCATCCTCCAAACTCTTTCTCACATCACCTGCATAATTCCCATTTTCAACCCCTTTCCCTCCATGCCACAACATCCCCCCCCCCCGCTCCCCTCAGCACAGGTATCAACGGTATCACTTTCAAGCGAATTAGGGGTGATTTTCGTTAACTCTGCTGGATGGAAGTTGGTTGAAAGTGCTGAAAAATGACAGGGGACAAATGTAGATGCTATTCCCACTACCAATCCATCCACAACATTCCAAAAGGGGCCTAGCACTGGGTGGCTGAAGCACCTGGCTGCCTCTGGTGGTATGTCCTTTTAATAAGCAAAACGGGACTCAATGTCGTACATTGCCATTTCCAAAGACAATTGGTTGGGCCATGCACTGTGCCCACTCTGTCCAGTTTTACCAAACACAGGACCAAAGTCAGTGGGCAGGATTTTATGGCCTCACTCGTCCCGAAACCATAACATTCCGCCCGAGGTCAACAGACCATTCCATGGTCTGCCCCTAGCCCCCACTCATTCCTGTGGGGGGTGGGATGGTAAAATTCCAGCCAGTAAGTACAAAATGGTTTATGTCAGCTCGAGAGGAGCTCCTTCTGATTCAACAAGAGTAAAGGGGTTTGCTGAGACCCAGAGCTTCTGCAGGGTGCCCATTAGATGCTGGCGGCAGCATGATAATGAAACCAAAAGAGAAAATGCTGGAAAATCTCAGCACATCTGGCAGCATCCGTAAGGAGTGAAAAGAACTGACGTTTCAGGTCCAGATGACCCTTTGTCAAAGCTCATGGTAATGAAGCCAAGTTCTCAGAATAAAATCCATTTTGGTAGAAGAAGACAAAAAACATCCCAATGTGCCTTCGCCGGGTGCTCCAGTTTCCTCCCACAGTCCGTAAGACGTGCTGGTTAAGTGCACGTCTGGGTGTGCAGATTTCCTATAAACCTATAACAAGATTGGCAGAACTAATGCTAATGTGAATAACATAATCATAGAAATGGGATCACAAGCTGCTGTCCTTGCGGACAGGGCATAAGCATTTGGTGTAACTCAATGACATTAAGTGCCTTATTAACAGTGAGTGAAGCAGCTAAGGTATCATCATAGGTACAACAGAAACACTGCAGTTTTAAAGTTTATTTATTAGTGTCACAAGTAGGCTTACATTAATACTGCAAAAATTAAGTTAAAGTAAGGCTTACATTAACACTGCAATGAAGTTACTGTGGATATTCCCCTAGTCACCACACTCCGGCACCTGTTCGGGTCAATGCACCTAACCAGCACGTCTTTCAGAATGTGGGAGGAAACCGGGGCACCTGGAGGAAACCCACGTAGATACGGGAAGAATGTGCAAACTCCACACAAACAGTTACCTAAGCCAGGAATCGAACCTGGGCCCCTGGCGCTGTGAAGCAGCAGTGTTAACCACTGTGCTATCGTGCCGCCTGTGTCACAATTAAGTTACTGTGAAAATCCCTTAGTTGCCACACCCCAGCTGTTCGGGTACAATGAGGGAGAATTTAGCATAGCCAATGCACCTAACCAGCACGCCTTTCGGACCGTGGGAGGAAACCCGGGCACCCGGAAGAAACCCATGCAGACATGGAGAGAACGTGCAGACTCCACAGAGACAGTGACCCAAGCTGGGAATCGAACCCGGGTCCCTGACGCTATGAGGCAGCAGTGCTAACCACTGTGCCACCGTGCGACTCTAATTATCTCCAGAGTCCAATTATCTGATTGGCACTTAATTCTAGCAAGGCCTCAAATGCGGAGAGGATGGATTTAACCCTTGCCTTGAATGCTGAAAATGCCCCACAGCAGAGAAATAAAAATGGACATTGCAAATGAATGGAAGAGTTAAGATAATTAGTCAAAGATATGGTCAAGAAGCTGTATTTTAAGAAGATGTTTAAAATTTTAAAAAAAGAGACATAGGGGTTTAGAGCGAGGTTTTCAGACAGTAGAGATTAAGGCTGCCGATAGCTCTGATATTGAAATTGGAAAGGAGGGAGAGAGGGAATGTACTGGAAGTTATGGATAGAAGAAGAAAGTTTTTGAGATTGGCTATTAGGATGGAGGTAGCAAGGAGGTTGAGAATTCTGAAATTAGTGCATCAGTGGGACAAAGTGTGTATCAGATTGGCAAAATAGAATTCAGAGTATGATTATAGCACAAGGAAGTTTGACTAAGTAATGTATTTGAAAAAATTTCAAATCCACATTCACATTTCACAAATGTCCACTGCCTGAATCTGCATTGCAGGCTTTCATGTAGAACGTTTATTAAAAGTGTTCTGGAAATACAGGCGTACAAGGGATGGAACTTCCCACTGTCAAACTGAAAAGTAATTTCCTCAAAATCAAGGATTATTGCTTGGGCATGATGCTGATTTCATGACAGGAAGACTGCCAAGTTAGTGGTTAGTGGTTGTGCTGAGGTCCTTCAGACTTGGATCGTTATAACTGCCAATAGAGCAGACTCAATGATAGAGAATAATGTCAATTATTTTATTTCATCTACATCTGAAGTCATAAACAAACACCCAGTTCAGCACTCACCCACTAAGCTAAGCCAAACTATGGTTACGACAGGAAAAATATGGTCTCGAAAACAATGTTATAATCTATGTGTATTAACTACTCTCTACAAGAACATACCGGTTGGGAAAATCATTAAAGTCCAGTCACCATAGTCCCACATGACCATAGGCTGCTCTCCCGTTTGAAGGGGAGAGCTGACTGGTGGTGATTTAACCTGAGGATCACCACACCTCAGGGCAAGGGGCAAGGTTGCGAAGGTGGGGCCTTCATGAATAACCTCGGCCATTATAGGAATTGAATCCACGCTGTTGGTGTCGCTCTGCCTCATGAACCAGCCATCTGGCTAACTGACCCCCAGCATCAAATTAGAAGCAGAAGAAGGCCACTCTGCCCTTCAACCCTATTCCATCATTCAATAAGATCATGGCTGATCTGATTGTAACATCAACTTCATATTCCTGTCTATCCCCAGTAACCATTTCCTGCCCCCCCCCGACTGCCCCCTCCGCACTCCCACCATGGTAAACACAAATTCATCTCACTCTGCCTTAAAAATATTCAAAGATCCTACTTCAACTGCCTTTTGAGGAAGAGAGTTCCAGAAATTCATGACCCTCTGAGAAAAAAAACTCCTCATCTCTGTCTTAAATTAACAACCCCTTATTTTTAAACTGTGATCCCCTCAGTCAGAATTCTCCCACAAGAGGAAAGATCCTCTCCACATCCACCCTGTCATTGCCCCCCCAGGATCTTATAGGTTTCAATCAAGTCATCTCTTACTTTTCTAAACTCCAGGATATACAAGCCTAACCTGTCCACCTTCCCTAATAAGACAACCCTCTCATTCCTGGTGTTAATCCAGTAAACGTTCTCTGAACTGCTTCAAATGCATTAACATCTTTCCTTAAATAAGGAGACCAATACTTACACAATACTCCAGATGTGGTCTCACCAATGTCCAAGAGAACTGAAGCATAAACTCTCTACTTTTGTAATCAATTCCCCTCACATTAAACAATTACACTATTAGCTTTCTTAATTACTTGCTATACCTGCATTCTAGCCTTTTGTGATCCATGCACTGGGACACCCAGATCCCTCTGAATCTCAGAGTTCTACAATTTTTCACTATTTAGATGAAAGTTCCTCCAGGAATTCCTCAAGGTCATGTCTGAGGCCCAACCATCTTTCGCACTTGCATAAAGTCAGTAGTGGGATCAATGTTCGCTGATGATTGCACAATGTTCAGTACCATCTGCAACTCCTCAAATATTGAAGCAATGTGGCCCACATGCAGCAAGATCTGGACAACATTCAGACTTGGTCTAATAAACGGTGAGCAATACTCGTACCACATTTATTCCAGTCAATGACCATATCCAGAAAGAGAGAATCTAACCATCTCTCCTGGATGTTTAGCAGCTTTACCATCACTAAATCCCCCACCATCAATGTCTTGATGTCCTGGTGTCAGCATTGATCAGAAACTGAACTGGACTAGCCATATAAATATTGTGGCTCATAAGCTGGGGATTATGTGTGCAAGTAACTCACTTTCTGACTCCCCAAAACCTGTCCAGCATCTACAAGATACAAGTCTTGGTTGACTCTCAACTGCCCTTGGGTAACTGGGGATGGGCAATAAATGCTGGCCAGCCAGAAATGCCCATGTCCCATGAATGAATTTTTAAAAAAAGACAGAATGTGATGGAATACTCTCCACTTGCCTGGAAGAGTGCAGCTCCAACAACACTCAAGAAGCTTGATTAGCATCCCATCCACCAACATAAACATTCTCTCCCTCCACCACAGGTCCACAGCTGTATGCGCCATCTACAAGATGCAATGCAACTCACAAAGGCTCCTTTGACAGCACCTTCCAAACCGCAACCACTATCATCAAGAAGGACAAGGGCAGCAGATACATGAGAACACCGCTACCTGCAAGTTCTCCTTCAAGTCACTCACCATTCTTCACTGGTGCTGGGTCAAAATCCTGGAACTCCCTCCCTAACAGCATTGTGGGTATGTCCACATCACACGTGGACTAAAGTGGTTCACAAAGGCAGTTCACTGCCACCTTCTCAAGGGCAATTAGGAATGGGCAATAAATGCTGGCCTAGCCAGCGATGTCCAAATCTCCCAAAACAAAATGAGGTGATGGAGGGGAACTTGGGGTTGAGCATCTTCCCAAGCACCTGCCACAGTTACAGGTTTGTAAGATGCTGCCGAAGAAACTTTTGCAAGTTACCGCAGTACGTTCTGTAGATGTTACTGAAGCCACAATGTGCTGGTGGTGGAGGGGACGGATGCTTAAACTATGAATAATCATAGAATCAACAGTGCAGAAAGAGGCCATTCGGCCCATTGAGTCTGCACCGACCACAATCCCACCCAGGCCCTATTCCAGTAACCCCTCAGATTTACCTTGCTAATCCCCCTGACAGTAGGGTAAATTTAGCATGGCCAATCAACCTAACCCGCACGTCTTTGGAGTGTGGTAGGAAACCGGAGCACCCAGAGGAAACCCAGGCAGACATGGGGAGAAAGTGCAAACGCCACACAGACAGCGACCCAAGGCCGAAATTGAACCTGGGTCCCTGGCGCTGTGAGGCAGTAGTGCTAACCACTGTGCCACCATGCCGCCGTTTGCAATAAGATTGCAAAACTTCATAATTTCTATGCTGGTGCTAAATGATCATGAAAGCTATTGCAAGAATCAAATAGTTCTTTAATACCTTTGTGAACAGAAACTCTCTATCACGACATGGTTTGCTCTACATATGACTCCTGTCCCACACATGTCACAGCTGACATGATATTTCAAACTGTCTATTTTCTCATCCCGGGTTCATTAAGCGGCATGACTGGGGTTGCTAAGCAATTCATTGTCTTATCGCAGATGGCCAACAAATCCTAATTGTCGTGAGGATGCTAGTATTCATATGGACACAGCATGAAGTGTCTATGGAGACTATACTCCTGTGAGACAGGGCAGTTGAGTCAGTTGATGAGTGAGCAGACAGATGCCTGAGCACTAAGATGTTAGAGCATCGCTTTTCTGCCAGTTATATCCTCCCTTCTATTGCGAGGAGTCACAGTAGTCCCTTAAAAGGGAACTTGACAAATTTCTGAAAGGAGGTATTTCCATATTAAGCAGGTCAGTTAAGTTAGGGCTACCTGCTGTCTTTTGGAACCTGTTTGACTTTCATAGTGAGAGAGAAGCTTATGATGATTTTCTCCTGATTTGTGGTCAAGTTTTCTCCATCTTTTATCTTTCACTCAGGGGATTGCATGATTAAGGAATAGTGAACTGTGTGCAAAGTTTCACACTAGCTGGTCTTGCATGTCCTGATGTTCTTTTCTCACCCTTTCTGTGTGTCCATATTCCTTGTCTCCCCATATTACACGCCGCACCCATCCAATCTGATTTGCCGTTCTGAACAATTCGTTCACAGGATGTGGCTGTCTTTGACAAGGCCGTCATTTATTGCCCATGCCTAATTGCCCCTGAAAGGGTGGTTTTTGAGCCATCTTCTTGAATACGACTGAGTGGCTCGCTAGGCATTTCAGAGGGCAGATAAGCACTTTGTTGTGAGTGTGGAGTCATATGTAGCAGACATAGTTGGCAGATTTACATAGAATAGAATCCCTAGAATCCCAAAAGGAGGCCATTCAGCCCATTGGGCCTGCACCGAAAACGATCATACCCAGGCCCCATTCCCGCTGCTCCACGTAGTGACTTTGCCAGTGTCCCTTACTCCCCCGATAAGGGCAATTTAACATGACCAATCCATCTAACCTGCACATCTTTGGAGTGTGTGAGGAAACTAGAGCACCCAGAGGAAACCCACGCAGACATGGGGAGAATGTGCAAACTCCAAACAGACAAGGCCGGAATTGAACCCGGATCCCTGGCACTGTGAGGCAGCAGTGCTAACCACTGTGCCATCCCTTCCCTAAAGAACATTAATGAACCAAATGTTTTTTTTCGAACAACAATCCAATAGTTCCATGGTCACCATTACTCACACTAGCTTTTCATTCAAGTTTTATTTAATTCATTGAATTTAAGTTCCCCAGTTTCCATTTGAACTAATGTCTCCAGATCATTAGGTTCAGGCTGCTGGATTACTAGTCTAGCAATGTTGTCATGCTGTGACTGCACTCTTACCATTTGTTGTTGCCCACGCTCATTTTAAATTTGGAGGTTAAAATATACCTTCTACAACCTGTCCAAGCAATATCCACACATTTACACTGTACAGATGCCGATGAGGGACATAAAATAAACTGGAGCAATGCCCTTCAATCCACCAAGCATGTATTTGGTATATTTTGGGCCAGATTATATATCATGTCCCTGTCTTGATTTAAGATTTATTAAAAAGATATGTTGCTGTACTTCATTTGTAATGGTTGACATCAATGAGCTGTGTTGTGGATGCTTCCAATCTCAATGCTTCAGTGTTATACTCACTACTCACACTTCACCTTGTTGTCCCAATTCCCTGTACATTTCTAATTCAATTTTGCCTCGCTAGTTGGAATTAATAGAAGAGCTGCAATGACTAATAATATACGTTTATGGGACTAACAGCAAAACATAATTTTAGGCCGATTATAATGCAATCCACGTCCTCACATTAAAATTAAATTCCATATTTCCTGTTACTTTTCAGTAAATTTTAAACTACAGAAAATGGGGGTATTTACTTTTTAGTTTATTGCTGTTTCTGACTCAACCCTTTCAGACATCTTAGTACCTGTAATACTTAAAAGGGAAGACAGGAAGTGCTTTCATTCAGAACAAAGCTATCAAAAGATTCTGACTTACCCGGTATTAAAATTCTATAAAGTTATGTTTTCATCTCTTTGATGTTTTCTTTCAAAGTTTGCAACTATTATCAAGGTTGTCCACTGATAAGCTCTTCCACTGTGAAGCATTGACGAGAACTGAAGCCTGAGATCTCTAGCAACAGTTGCTAGACACAAAAGCCATGTGATCAAAGCACTTGTAACCAGGCGTAACTCTGAGGTCAATCATTATTTGTGGAAGCCAGCAAACGCACAAACAATCCTCCCGCCTACTAAAATAAATCGACCTAATTACCAGTAAATGTTCATTCGAACCTATTATCTTGCTTTCAGAAAAAAAATTGGAAGTTGGAATGTTTTTGTGTCGACATCTCTCTCGTAACGTTAACCTCTCACTCGCTGCTATTGAAATTCTTTTAACATTCTAAATCCATAATTATGGATTTTAACTCCTGGCCTTGTGCGCCAATAGGGTGGCAGGAAATTGCCTGGCCCTTAGCCTCATCCATGTGAGCCATCTACTTTCTCAGGAGGCTGAGGAAATTCGGCATGTCCATTATGGCTCTCACCAATATTTACAGATGTCCACCACAGAAAGCATATTTTCCAGATGTATCACAACTTGTTATGGCTCCTGCTCTGACCAAGACTGCAACAAACTACAAAAAGTTGTGAACATAGCTCAATCCGTCACACAAACCAGCCTCCCATCCATTGACTCCGTCTACACTTCCCGCTGCCTCGGCAAAGCAGCCAGCATAATCAAGGGCCCCATGCAGCCTGGACATACACTCTTCCATCTTTTTCCTTTTTCTCAGATACAAAAATCTGAGAACACGTACTAACTACCTCAAGAACAGCTTCTTCCCTGCTGCATCAGACTTTTGAATGGACCTACCATATATTAAGCTGATCTTTCTCTTCACCCTATCTGTAACTGCAACACTATATTCTGCACCCTCTCCTTTCCTTCTCTCCTATGTACTCTCTGAATGGTATGTTTTGTCTGTAGAGTGCGCAAGAAAGAATACTTTTCATTGTATCCCAATACATGTGACAATAATGAATCAAATTAAATAAAGTCAAGCATCTCCCACCAGTGGGAACTAATGGCAGGCCAGTGGGCAGGAGCAGAACTTCATGCCCGAAGCGGTTGTTGCCATGGATCTGGTTGCTAGGCTGTTTTCTTACAGGATGGTGGGTGGGGGTGGCAGGGGGACTTGAGAGGTCATAGTGTTTGGAGAGGGAGAGAAAAGCTGACCCCACAACGAAACAAAAATAAATAAAAATGATTTAATTTACGCAGCCTCTTCTGCTTGAGTTTTCCTGATACGTCAGGCACTGCATGATTTCTGGTTAACGTTGTGTTGAGGTCCCATTGTGTCAGAGGAATCTGATTTTAACATTATCATGAAGCGCTATCCCCTTCCTACTCCTTGGCAAGCAGCAGAGCATTGAGAATGCAACAGTCTGTAATTTTAACCACCCACTTTCTCCATTCTCAATCTGAGGGACAGGGTTAAAATTGACGGTCGATGTCTCGAGTCATAGAGACCATAAGAATCAGGCCATTAGGCCCATTGGGGTTTGCAACATGGAAACAGGCCCTTCGGCCCAACTTGTCCATGCCTCCCTTTTTTTACCACTAAGCTAGTCCTAATTGCCCATGTTTGGCCCACATCCTTCTATACCCATCTTACCCATGTAACTGTCTAAATGCTCTTTAAAAGACAAAATTTTACCTGGCTCTACTGCTACCTCTGGCAGCTCATTCCAGACAATTTTGAAAAAATTGCCCTTCTGGACCCTTTTGTATCTCTCCCCTCTCACCTTAAACCTATGCCTTCTAGTTTCAGATTCCTCTACCTTTGGGGAGTCGAGCTCAATCATATGACAATGCTCCATTTATGAGTTGTGAACTCAATTTAAAATGGACAAGTAAACAAGCACTCACAGTAAAACAGTGTTTACTAGTTAATTACCACCTCATCTCAGTTCATCCAGAAAGTCACTACACTCACCCAGTTGTCGCATCCAGTGTGTTTGCCTCCATTTCTCTCTTCCTCTGTTGATTACATTTTGCTGAAGGTGGACACAAGCCAAAGAGCAAAAAACAAGAGTGGAAAGAAATGGAATAATCCACACGAGGAGAGAGCCTCACCAAGACAATTAGTACCTGTTCCTCGTATACAGTATGATCTCACTGTGCCTGCACCATACAGACAGTAAGAAGTCTCACAACACCAGGTTAAAGTCCAACAGGTTTATTTGGTAGCACGAGCTTTCGGAGCGCTGCTCCTTCATCAGGTGAGTGAAGAGTTGGGTTCACAAACAGTGCATGTATAGGCACAGACTCAATTTACAAGGTAATGGTTGGAATGCGAGTCTTAACAGGTAATCAGGTACAGGCAATATGAGTGGAGAGAGGGTGAAGCACAGGTTAAAGAGGTGTGCATTGTCTCAAGCCAGGACAGTTAGTAAGATTTTGCAAGACCAGGCAAGTCATGGGGGTTACAGAGAGTGTGGCATGAACCCAAGGTCCTGGTTGAGGCCGTCCAGTACGTCCAGTACTTCCCCAGAGCAGAGAGGCTACAACATCTTCTCCGGAGCCTTCAACGTGTCATCGATGAAGACGAACATCCCACCATGGCCATCCCCACAACCCCACTACTTTCCTTCAAACTACCGCGCAACCTCAAACAGACCATTGTCCGCAGCAAACTACCCAGCCTTCAGGAGAACAGTGACCACGACACACACAACCCTGCCACAGCAACCTCTGCAAGACGTGCCGGATCATCGACACGGATGCCATCATCTCACATGAGAACACCATCCACCAGGTACAGGGTGCATACTTTTGTGACTCGGCCAACATTGTCTACCTGATCTGCCGCAGGAAAGGATGTCCCGAGGCATGGTACATTGGCGAGACCATGCAGACGCTACAACAATGGATGAATGGCCATGGTTCAACAATCACCAGGCAAGACTGTTCCCTTTCTATCGGGGAACACTTTAGCAGTCAAGAGCATTCAGCCTCTGATCTTCAGGTAAGCGTTCTCCAAGGTGGTCTTCATGACACGTAGAATTAACGAGCAAAAACTGATAGCCAAGTTCCGCACACATGAGGACGGCCTCAACCAGGATCTTGGGGTCATGTCACACTATCTGTAACCCCCACGACTTGCTTGGGCTTGCAAAATCTGACTAACTGTCCTGGCTTGAGACAATTTATACCTCTTTGACCTGTGCTTAACCCTCTCTCCACTCGCATTATCTGTACCTGTAATGACCTGATTACCTATTGAGACTCGCATTCCAACAATTATCTTGTAAATTGAGTCTGTGCCTATATATGCCCTGTTTGTGAACCCAACTCTTCACTCACCTGATGAAGGAGCAGCACTCCGAAAGCTTGTGCTACCAGATAAACCTGTTGGACATTAACCTGGTGTTGTGAGACTTCTTACTGTGCCTACCCCAGTCCAACGCCAGCATCCACATTGTGCATACAGTGTAATCGCAGAGTCCATGTGGTTGATTTTTAATTTATTATGCAAATGTAAATCAGATATTGCATATCAACAGCCCATTATGGAAAATGCATATCTTTTGTTCCTATTTTAAATATCAATATTATATTGAACAGTAAGTTGAAAATCTTTGACCATAAGAAGGAACTGAGTTAGAGGGAGAGATTGGACAGGCTAGGACTATTTTCTTTGGAGTGTAGGAGACTGAGGGGTGATTTTATAGAGGCGTATAAGATCCTGAGAGGCATGGATAGGGTGAATGCACTCAGTCTTTTTCCCAGGGTTGGGGAATCGAGAACTAGAGGGCATAGGTTTAAGTTAAGAGGGGAAAGAATTAATGGGAACCTGAGGAGCAACTTTTTTTACACAGAGGATGGTACGTATGTGGAATGAGCCACTGGAGGAAGTGGTTGAGGCAGGGACATTGACAACATTTAAAAGGCATTTGGACAGATACATGGAAAGGAAAGGTGTCAAGGGATATGGACCAAATACAGGCAAATGGGGTTAACTTAGATGGGCTTTTTTGATCGGCATGGACCAGTTTGGGCTGAAGGGCCTGTCTCCGTGCTGTAGCTTGTGATTCTATGATTCTATGATATCACCATGGCAGAGTGGGATTCCTCCTATTGATGTCCTAGGAAGCCAACATAAGCATATCAGAAATAGATGGGACAATTAACTCAATTACAACCAACTGGAAGGACATGTTTGTAGATGATTTAAAAGTCCATTTAAATCTGCAAGCTTATCAGTGTATGATGAACTAACTAGACTTCTAATATATCCTGTTCACTCTTCATTCAAAGTTGTTAACTTGTTAGCTTTACAATGATTCGACTCATAAGCTAACCTTTTCAACTTTATGACATTGAGAACATTTTGGACATTGAACTTGACAGGGTTAGACAGGGTTGATTCAGAAAGAATGTTCCCAATGGTGGGGGAGTTTAGAACTGTGGGTGGCACGGTAGCACAGTGGTTAGCTAGCACTGCTGTTCACAGCGCCAGGGACCTGGGTTCGATTCCCGGCTTGGGTCACTGTCTGTGTGGAGTCTGCACATTCTCCCTGTATCTGTGTGGGTTTCCTCTGGGTGCTCCGGTTTCCTCCCACATTCTGAAAGACTTGCTGGTTAGGTTCATTGACCCGAACTGGTGCTGGACTGTGCTGACTAGGGGAATTTCACAGTAACTTCATTGCAGTGTTAATGTAAGCCTTACTTGTGACTAATAAATAAACTTTAACAAAGGGTCATACTTTGAGGATAACCTTTTAGTACTGAGTTGCGGAGAAATTTCTTCACCCCCCAGAGGGTGGTGAATGTGTGGAATTCACTACCACAGAAAGTAATTGAAGCCAAAACGTTGTCTGATTTCAAGAAGAAATTAAATAAAGCTCTAGGGGCTCAAGGGATCAAGGGATATGGGAGGAAGGGGGAATCAGGGTATTGTATTTGATGATCAGCCATGATCAAAATGAATGGTGGAGCAGGCTTGAGGGGCCGAATGGCCTACTCCTGCTTCCAGTTTCAATGTTTCTATCAATTTCTACTAAGTAACTTACACCTAACCTAGATTCTATATACTTAAACTTATTAATGTAATTAGTTAATTAAATTTGCTTTAGTACTTTGTATATTTCTGGTGTTTAGCATTAAGATGAAGCTAATTGTGTTATCACAAGTGTTAATGAAGAAATGTTAATTTGTCATTTCATTGTCTAACTTTTTCTTTGACAAGAGCAGATTAATTTATTCGCTCAAGATACAATATCTCGTTGAATAAAGGTTAATGTAATTTGGATCAGTTAATGTGAGACTGTTTACACGAGTCAAATTAATGCATTTAATAATTCCCTAGATGTGAACTGTAAGTGTCAAGATGGTTCTTTGATGAGGAATTAAGGGATGCTTAATTCATCGGCTACTTTAGTTTTAGGTAATACACACTGTACATTTTATGAGTTTACCAAGCATGGCATTATTTGTTGTACAAGTGAATGAGAAAAGGATACTTTTGGAATAAAAACAGAAAATGCTGTAAATACTCAACATCCGTGAAGAGAGAAAGAGAGTTCACGTTTCAGGTTGATAGCATTTCATTAGAACTGTGAAAGTTAAATATGTAACAGTTTTTAAACAAGTACGGAAGTTGGGAAAGAGTAAGGGGGAAGAAATCACAAGCGAAGGGGAGTTATATTCAGTGGAAGGCAGGAGTGATTAAATAGCAAAAGGAATGATGGTGCAAGGCACAGGAGATAGTAATGGCACAAGTAAAAGGAAATTGAAAGGAGCTGACAAATGCAACAGGGAACTAACTGAAAGATGGGGAAGGAATGGAGGATGAAAATTGTGACCTTAACATAGCAACAGCCACTCACATTGTTGCCTAGGATGCCAGGGATTGTTAAGTTGTTAGTCATTATCACTGGACTGATGTAATAATTGCATCCAATGGCCACCCTGTCACCCATCCACCCCACCATCCCATTGACGCAAAGCAGTCCTGTACCATTCATTTATTGCACATCCCTCCGTTTGTCACCATCAGTTCATGTCCGCGTATGCATCAATAAGAATCTGAAAAGGCGCATTACCACTAGGCAACAGAGCAATATGGAAAAATTGCAAAATAATAAGGATTATGTGATTCTTCTTAAAAATGGAAACTCTACAATGTAACATTTTGTCCAACGACCATGTGCTTATCTCTGTGTAGCAATAAAGCTTTGTTCTTCTATTTTATATTGCGCCTACGTGGTGCAACCCCTTCAGCAGAGGTAGGAGTACACTACTCTGCTCTGACTGTTGAGATGCTTTTGGCTGATGATCTCAAGGAATCAGAGCACCTTCACCCGTGTAGGGGCAGATGCAGCCATTGGGAGAGGGGGCAGCATTTTGGGTACCAGCTGAAGGAGTGGGGGTGTGGGGCAGGGAGCAGGTCAATGGATATGAAGTGACAGATCTGTGTGTGGAGTTGCTACTTCCACGTCCTCTTTTGGCATAATCTCTCATGGGCTAGCTCTTCAGCCTCACTGCTCTGCTGGAAAGCAGCTTGGTGCAGAGCAGTGACACACTGTAAGGCTGAGGTTAAAATGTTTGCCACTCTATTTAAGGCATCCGATATGTTGACATTTAGAGTTTGTATGACCGTTGTCAAAACTTGAACTGTCAGGGCGGCATGATGGCACAGGGGTTAGCACTGCTACCTCACATCACCAGGGACCTTGCTTCGATTCCAACCTTGGGTGACTATCTGTGTGGAGTTTGCACGCTCTCCCGGTGTCTGTATGGATTTCCTCTGGTTTCCTCCCACAGTCCAAAGATTAGGTGGATTGGCCATGATAAATTGCCCCTTAGTCTCCCAAAATGTGTAGATTAGGGGGACTAGCAGTGTAAATATATGGGTTAACGGGAAGAGGCCTGGGTGGGATGGTCTGACAGGGAGTTGGTGCAGAATTGATGGGATGAATGACCTCCTTCTACATTGTAAGGATTCTACTATGATTCTTCTTCTATTACTCATTTGATTGTCACTGTTGATTTGTATGGAGTTGACCAATCTACCCATGGAAAAAGAGGTTGCTGCAATGGCCTGTGACATCGACCAACTCATGCTTGAGCTGGACGCCTCCCATCTCTTAGTAACTGTGGACAGTGTGTGTGTGTGTGTGTGTGTGTGGAAGGCCAACTAGGTAGGTTGACAGCCTCTGGAGTACAGCATCTGTGTCCAGCTGAGCAGAGACTGGAGAGGGCTGTGCCCTCTGACATACGCCAGAATTCTACCGCCCCACCCACCACGGAAATCGAAGCGGATGAGGGGTGGACCGGGAAGAGGTTCGTTGACCTTGGGCGGGATTTTATGGTTTCGGGACGAGCGAGACTGTAAAATCCCACCTGCAGACTCTCCACAGCACTTCTTGCAAGCCCTGTTTGCTCTTGCTCACCTGTAGACTGTGCGCCACCAGGTGAAATTCCAACTAACTGGCAAAGTGGGCCCATGAAGTGCTTGTGGTGGTGAAATCGGATGTATGAGTTCTGAGATGGTGCACCCCTCAGGGAAGGTTGGTCCACCTTCAACCTTTCTTTATTCTCCTTGAACATGTAGGGAGCGATCTTGTCAAAAAAACCCTGAGTACTGAACGAGTGTGGAAACTGAAGAGTTTCAGATCTGCATTTTCAGAAATAATCAGTTCCTTGGAGGATTCACCAGGAAATACATTGTATATTGATCTATGAAAACCTTGGCAGAGAGTAAAAGTATGAAATAGGAGTGGCAAGGCAAGGATGTTTAAATGCAGCATCAGGAAGATAATCATACTTCACCGTCCGATGAAATCAAGAGCTGCATTTGACAAGTGGGCAGGCCGGTGTTTGCCCCTCCTGGAGGGAATCAGCTGGAGGCCAACATGCGCCGAGGATGCCTGCCCCGCAGCCATAACACACTCCCATATGACACTTGGCAGCTCCATCAGTCTTGGCAGTGCCGGAACTCAGCAGCAGCCGCTGCTGTGACTACAGAAGAAGCCTGGAGAGAATTATGGCTGCTCAGGATAGGCAAGTCCTGAGGTTTTATGGCGGAGAGGGATCCTTGAGCCTAGGAAGGGGGGAATAGAGGGGAAAGGTGCTAGGGTTTTGTAGGGCAGGCGGCACGGGAGGGTGAGAGGCCCAATACGTACAGAGCACTCTGTGAATGAGGTGCTCCCTCTTCTTTCCCATCTTTTTGCATATAGGCTTTAGAAAATGGCCTGTAACTCCCTTTCCACTGTCCACCCCAACCGTTAAGGCTAAGTATTATTCAGGTCAAGCCTAATTGACCTTTATTTATTTATTTAAATATGGCAGGTGGGCTGCCAATTTCTCTGACCAGGTCGAGGTGGGCGAGAAGGTGGTGGGTCAGCCAATCCAACCTATTTTGCATCATCCCTGTACCCCCGTTGCCGAAAACATATCTGGGCACAAAATCCAGCACCAAGCCAGCATGAGTCGTGAGTGTTGCATGCAATGTGGGGAGCTGAGAGGTTGCAATATCTCCATTGCTGATGATCAAGATGTCAAAATGTCACAGATCTTCAATGCTTTCTTCTCTGTAACTGTCAACTGCAAAATCTGTGGAGGAACACTTCTGGTCTTCTCCTTCTCCCTGACGTTTTAAGCGATCTCCTCCTGTACACCTGATGGCAGGTGTTTGCCTGATAGATTGCTTATGTTTCTTTCTCCAGTTTCTCTCTCATCTCCCCTCTTACCCTCTTCTGAGCAGGGCTTGTTCATGAACCCCACCTCAACCCTATCCACACTAAACGGCTCGTTGGACTAGAGAACGACAGCTTGTTGGTCCAGAGGTATGATTCTCACTTTGGATGTTGAAATCTGCAAGCTTGTGAGAGGTCCTGGGTTCAAATCCCAGATGAGCCTTTTGTTATAGGACGGCACGGTGGCAGAGTGGTTAACGCTGCTGCTTCACAGTGCCAGGGAGCCGGTTCAATTCTGGCTTCGCTGACTGTGTGGAGTTTGCACATTCTCCCCATGTCTGCATGGGGTTTCCTTCGGGTGCTCCGGTTTCCTCCCACAGTCCAAAGGTGTGCGGGTTAGGTTGATTGGCCATGATAAATTGACTTTAGTGTCAGGGGGATTAGCAGGGTAAATGTGTGGGGTTACAGGAATAGGGCCTGGGATTGTGGTCGGTATAGACTCGATGGGCCAAATGGCCTCCTTCTACATTGTAGTAATTCTATGAAAAACTGTTGACCAGCTTTTGGCTTTGACATCAGCCGACATTGTTAAAAGTCTTCTCAGGCCTGAAGGAGATTCATATAGACTTGAAATGTTAACTCTGTTTCTCTCTCCACAGATGCTGCCAGACCTGCGGGGATTTCCGTCTGATTTTATTTCTCTTCCCAGGTTCTGTCCTTCTTTTCTTCAAATCTGCCATCATCCACTCTTCTCAAAAAACCAACACCTGACTCCTCCATACTTGCATGCAGTTGGACCACCTTCAACCTTTCTTTATTCTCCTTGAACATGTAGGGAGCGATCTTATAAAAAAAAAACCCTGAGTACGGAACGGGTGTGAAAACTGAAGAGTTTCAGATCTGTTTTTTCGGTGAGGCCACAAGTGAAATTTTATGCCACTTACTGCAAAAAATGATGCATGATCTGATTCCTGCCAGCTGGAGGAGATGGTGGGGCCTAAGTTTGCCCACAAGCCAGCACCTCACATTAGATCTCTTTGTCCTGTGCGACAAAACACATCTGTCAGTCACCATCCCTCTCTCCCCCCCAGCTACCGCCCCCCCCCCCCTCCCCCCCAACCGCCGGATATCGCATGTCCACCCCCGATCTACAGGTTTGCCCTGCCCATCAACCAGCGTAATGAGCCAGTAAGATCGCCCTGCAGTTTTCTTCCTAATCCATCCAGATTGTTCCCAGACCTCCATGTTTTAATCCCTCTAATCAGATTTCGAACCATGCCACAGAATTGAAACAGCTCTTACCAAAGTCATAAATGGCAAGCTATGTGACTGACAAAGGTAAACAAACCCTCTTCATCCTCCTTGAATATGTTCAAAGCAGAGATTGATAGATTTCTAGATACCTATCACATCAAGGACAAAGACACCTATGTCAGAATCCTATTTATTGACTACAGCTCAGCCTTCAATGCCATTATTCCTATGACACTCATCTCCAAACTCTGTGGCCTGGGCCTCGGCTCCTCCCTCTGCGACTGGATCCTGAACTCCCAAATCCACAGACCACAATCAGAAAGGATAGGCAACAACACCTCCATGATCACCCTCAACACCAGTGCCCCACAAGGCTTTGTCCCCAGTCCTTTACTATACTCCTTATACACCCATGTCTGTATGGCCAAATTCCTCTCCAACTCGATTTTCAAATTCATTGATGATATCATCGGATCTCAAACAATGATGAGACAGAGTACAGGAATGAGATAGAGAATCTGGTGAACTGGTGCGGTGACAATAATCTCTTCCTCAACGTCAACAAAAGGAAGGAGATAGTCATCGACTTCAGGAAATGTCGTGGAGGACATGCCCCTGCCTACATCAATGGGGACGAAGTAGAAATGGTTGAGAGCTTCAAATTCTTAGGTGTCCAGATCGCCAATAACTTGTCCTGGTCCCTCCATGCCAACGCTATAGTTAAGAAAGTCCACCAATGCCTCTACTTTCCCAGAAGACTAAGGAAATTTGGCATGTCCACTACGACTCTCACCAACATTTACAGATGCACCATAAAAAGTATTCTTTCCAGTTGTATCACAGCTTGGTATGGCTCTTGCTCTGCCCAAGACCACAAGAAACTACAAGGGGTCGTGAATGAAGCCCAGCCCATCACACAAACCAGCCTCCCATCCATTGACTCTGTCTATGCATCCTGCTGCCTCGGAAAAGTAGCCAGCAAAATTAAGGACACCTCGCATTCCGGACATACTCTCTTCCACCTTCTTCCGTTGGGAAAAAGATACAAAAGTCTGAGGAAACGTACCAACAGACTCAAGAACATCTTCTTCCTTGCTGCCATTGGACTTTTGAATGGACTTACCTCGCATTAAGTTGATCTTTCTCTACACCCTAGCTATGACTGTAACACTACACACTGCACTCTCGCCTTTCCTTCTTTATGTATAGTATGTTTAGTCTATATAGCGTGCAAGAAACAATACTTTTCACTGTACTAATACATGTGACAATAATAAATCAAATCAAATCAAAATCATCACCACTCTTTATTCCTCTACAATATCAGTCGGCTTGCCTGACATCCAGCACTGGATGAGCAGAAAGTCCTTCAATTAAAAATTGAGAAGACTGAAGTCATGGTCTTCACTCCCCACAACCTATTCTTCTCCCTCCCACAGATTCCATCCCTCTCCCTGTCAACAGTCTGATGCTGAACCAGACCATTTGCAACCTTGGTTGATCCTGAGATGAGTTTTCAATCATTTAACCTATTTCCACCTGTGTAGCATCATCTCTTTCCACCCTTACATCAGCTCTTCTGCTGCTGAAATCCTCATTTATGCCTTTGTTCCTCGAGACGTAACTATTCTAATGCAATCCTGGCTGCCCTCCCACGTTCTTCCCCTGCTAAACTTGAGATCATCCAAAACTCTGCTGCCATGTTGTAGCTTGCACCAAATACCATTCATCAATCACCTCTACACTTTCTGACATAAACTGGTTTCCATTAAACAAGATCTCACTTTTAAAATTCTCATTGTCTTCAAAAGCTTCCATCATTGGGCCCCTGCCCATCTCCTTCAGTCCTTTCTTTCTATTTGCTCATGGGATGTGGGGGTCGCTGGCTAGGCCAGCACTCATTGCCTAACGACCTTTGAGAAGGTGGTGATGTGCTGCCTTCTTGAGACACTGCAGTCCGTGTGGTGAAGGTAAAATCCACAGTGCCATTGGCAAGGGAGTTCCAGGACTTTGAGCCAGCTGAAGTGCATGAACTGCAATATATTTCCAAGTCAGGATGATGTTTGACCAGGAAGGGAACTTTCAAGTGATGGTGTTCTGATGCATCTACTGTCCCTGCCCTTCTTTGTGGTAGAGGTTGTGGTTTTGGAAGATGCTGCAAAGGAGCGTTGGTGAATTTCTGCTGTGCATCTTGCAGTTAAATGGTACACACTGCTGCCACTGCGTGTCTGTAGTGGATGAACGTAATGTTGAAAGTGTTGGATGGGGTGCCAATCAAGCAGGCTGCTTTATCCTGGATGGTGATGAGCTTCTAGAGTGTTTTTGGAGCTGCACTCATCCTGGTAAGTGGAGAGCATTCCATCACATTCTTGACTTGAGCCTGGTAGATGGTGGATAAGCTTTAGAGAGTCAGAGGTGAGTTACTCTCTGCAGAATTCCCAGCCTCTGATCTGCTCTTGTAGCCACAGTACTTATATGGCTGGTCCAGTTTAGCTTCTGGTTAATGGTAACCTCAGGATGTTGATAGTGGGGGATTCAGCAATGGTAATGGAATGTTAGACTCTCTCTTGATGATCATTACCTGATATTTTTGTGGCCTGATCATTACTCGTCACTTATCAGCCTAAGCCTGAATATTGTCCAGATCTTGCTGCATATCAACATGGGCTGTTTCAGTATCTAAGGAATCATGAACATTGTGCAGTCATAGAGTCATAGAGATTTAGAGCATGGAAAAAGGCCCTTCGGCCCAACTTGCCCATGCCGCCCTTTTTTTTTAACCACTAAGCTAATCCCAATTGCCGCATTTGGCCCATGTCCCTCTATACTCATCTTACCCATGTAACTGTCTGAATGCTTTCTAAAAGACAAAATTGTACCCGCCTCTACTATTACCTCTGGCAGCTTGTTCCAGAAACTCACCACCCTCTGTGTGAAAAAATTGCCCTTCTGGACACTTTTATATCTCTTCCCTCTCACCTTAAACCTATGCCCTCTAGTTCTAGACTCCCCTACCTTTGGGAAAAGATATTGACTATCTAGCTGATCTGTGCCCCTCGTTATTTTATAGACCTCTATTTTCCACAAACATCCTCAAACATCTCTACTTCTGACCTTATGATGGAGGGAAGGTCATTGATGGAACAGCTGAAGATATTTGGGCCTAGGCTACTACCCTGAAGCATTCTTGCAGTGATGTTCCAGGACTGAAATGCTTGACTTCTTTTGTGCTAGGTATGACTCCATCCAGTGACGAGTTTCCTCCAATTCCCACTGACCAGTTTTATTTTGGCTCCTTAATGCCACGCTCCATAAAATGCTGCCTTGATGTCAAGGGTGGTTGCTCTCACCTCAATTCTTTTCAGCTATTTTATGCATATTTGGACCAAGGCTTAACGAGGTCTGGAGCGGATTGGCCCTGTCGGAACCCAAACTGAGCATCAGTGAGGAGATTACTGCTGAGTAAGTGCTTGATAGCACTGTCAATGATAATTTCCATCACTGGTGATTGAATGATTGATGCTCCCTCCAAGATAGCTGCTTATGTAATTCTAGCCTCCTGAACATCCCAAATGGTGACCTTCAGTCACCTCAGCCGCGATTCTCCCATCACAACCCGCAACTTTTTTGTCAGGTTGCGATGGGAGATGCGCGTCGCCGGCCTTGTACCGGGATTGGCACACGTGCTGGGAACACATGCGCATCTCCCAGAGCCGGCGAACAGTCGCCAGTCAGGCCACACTGGAAACCAGTGGGAAGGCAGGTAAGTAATTTAAATCTGTTTTTAATATGTTTTAAATATGCTTAGCAGTTCATTATCGAGAACTTTCAGGTCCCGATCGAATCTCCCACCCCACCAACGGGGTTCAGACTAGCTCCCCACGTTCGGGAAACGAGCGGGTGACCCCGCCGGAATGAAGGGGGGGGGCAATCGTGGCCCTCCAGGGGGTCAGGCAGTGGGAGGGTGATGCCCCCTGGGCATGGGCACCCTGGCAGTGCCAGCCTGTGACCCCTGGTACTGCCCAAGGGGCAAAGTGTCCCATGCCCATGGGGCACATTGGCACTGCCCACCAGGCATCGGGCTGTGCCAAGGGGGCGGGGCCTATTGTGGGCAGGGTCTAGGGGCAATCGGTGGGGGTGGGGTGTCCTGCTGCCACTCTGTAGACAGAATTGGTCTGGGATGGAGGGAGGGCAGCGATTGGGGCGGGCTGGGGGACGGATCTGCTGGGGTGAGGGGGTTGGGGGTATCGCCACTGCTGGGGGGGGGGGGGGTGCATCGGAGCACTCTGGGACGGGGGGGGGGGGATCAGGGCTGGCCTGGGAATTGTGGGGGTGTGCATCGGGGCACTCTGGGACGGGGGGGGGATCAGGCTGGCCTGGGAATTGTGGGGGCAGCAATCGGGCTGGCCAGCAAACAGCGAATCTGACTGATCGGGACCACTGCACATGCGCAGAGTTCCAGAGCTGTCAAACTCTGGTGCGAATAGGCTCCGCCCCCTGGTTTTTAATGATAATCATGACGGAGATTCATTGCGGTGATTCAGATCAGAAGCTGAACTGGCAAAACAGTCGGGATTTAGAACAGGTTTCCAGCCAATTCAGCGCTTTTGGGAGAATCGCCCCCCTCATTTCCAAGCTCTAGAATTCCCTCCCAAAACATCCCTGCCTCTCTACCTCATTTTTCTCCTTCAATACTGCTTAAAACCTAAAGTTTATTTATTAGTCTCAAGTAAGGCTTACATTAACACTGCAATGAAGTTACCTACCTCCTTGACTAAATTTGTAATCATCTGCCTTTATAATATGGCTCATGTCATACATTGCTTTGGGACAGTTTATTACATTCAAGGTGCTATATGAATACAATCTGCCATTATTGGATGCAGTGCATTTGGTAACGATGATTGTGAGGAAGAGGCATCAATTTGCATAAGGATGACACAGTAAGTGGTAATGGTTCATGGATAGATGGGGATGAGAGAATGTGCACAGAAAGAGAGTAGCTTCACAGCACCAGGTTAAAGTCCAACAGGTTTATGTGGTAGCACAGGCTTTCGGAGTGTCGCTCCTTCTTCAGGTGAGTGAGTGAAGGAGCGACACTCCGAAAGTTTGTGCTACCAAATAAACCTGTTGGACTTTGATCTGGTGTTTTGAGACTATTTACTGTGCTTATCCCAGTCCAACGCTGGCATCGCCACATCACAGAAAGAGAACCATGGGTATGCATCCAAGGTAAATAGTTGTGAGGAATTATGATTAAGCTTGTCAAATTGAGGGAGTTCAGGTGGGGCGGGGGGGCGGGGGGGGATGTGCACAACAGGATGTAGATGAATGTACAACTATACTCACTTTTCCTTATCTGATTAGGTCATTAAAGTTGTTCTTGCACTGAATCAAAAAGTGCGATACAACGCTCCTGCTGCTGACCTCCTCTGTCATCTCCAGCCACTTCTACCTTGCTGCCGCAGCAGCATTCTTCCTTCCATTGCTGGATAAGGAATCTCCTTCCTACTCCTCACTGCACCCAGCAGTGCATGAAGTGACGTTTTATTTACATATGTCACAAGTAGGCTTACATTAACACTGCAGTGAAGTTACTGTGAAAATCCCCAAGTCGCCACACTCCGGCACCTGTTCGGGTACACTGAGGGAGAATTTAGCATAGCCAATGCACCTAACCAGCACGTCTTTTGGACTGTGGGAGGAAACCGGAGCACCCAGAGGAAACCCACGCAGACACGGGGAAAACGTGCAGATTCCACACAGACAGTGACCCAAGCCAGGAATCGAACCCGAGTCCCTGGCGCTGTGAAGCAGCAGTGCTAACCACTGTGCCACCATGCCGAGAGGCAACCCTTAATTGCCCTGAATCCATAGTGAAACTTCTCCTCTTTGTGAAAACAACTTAGCTCCTCTGAATTATATCTTAACCAAATTGGATTGGCCCTTTAAATACTATGACTGAGATTGTGTCTGCACCATGCCAATGCCAACCATTGAATGCTAAATCTGCAAGTTAAACGAACTACAATAAGGTGCCTCTGTTAAAATACCAGAGACCAATGCACTGAAATTTTTTCTGAGTTTTATATACAATACTGCACTGATCCCCAACCTCCCAATGGCATCCCCCAATTCCAAGCACACCTCAGAGTTATTATTGGGATCTTTGATTCCCACGTGAACATTATCAGGAATCAATATTGGCTAAACCTTTGAAATCGTTCCTACGTTAGTTTGCAGGCTCTACATCGCTAACAACACATCGCTTACAACACTTCCTTAATGTTAAATATTATACATACATTATTTATCTTGACACTCACCAATATTTTGCAGTCACTCTTTCTTGGTCTGTTAATTTTGTTCAACTGCTGTCTGGAGGCAATCTGGGGACAGGTATTTCATATAGTCTCCATCTGCTGTGACATCATAAAGTTCAGGGCCAGTGACATCATGGGTGAGAAGCAATGACCACAACCCCCACCATAAAGTTGCTGTGCTTGTAAAATAAAAATACAGGAAGTTGAGAAAGAACTTCAAATATATAAAATAAAAACAAAAACTATTGGAAAACCTCAGCAGGTCTGGCAGCATTTGTGGAGAGAGAAACAGAGTTAACGGCCGCAATTCTCCCATCCCACTCCACTAATTTTTTAGCACATCGGGCCGGGAGATTCTCGCGTAGGCCGATTTGTGGATTTTGCGTGAGCGTTCACACCCCGCTCGCATCTCCCAGCACTGGATTTACGGCGGCATCTGCTCCGCACTGGAAATTGGCGGGGAGGCGCAAAGACCAATTACATGGTCATTGTAATAGAATTTAAATACGATTATCGGGCCCGGGACTGAAGTCTCTGGGCCCACTAGCATCTCCCACCCCGCCAGAGTACTTCACTCCAGCAGAGGTTATAGTAGCAACCCACGTTCGGAGAGCTAGCGGCCCAACACTGCTGGAGTGCAGGGGGAGCAATCAAGGCCCTCCAGAGGGTCGGGTGCTGGGGGGTGCTTTCTGAGCATTGGCACCCTGGCAGTGTCAGCATGAGCCCCCGGCACTGCCCAAGGGGCAAAGTGCCAATGCCCAGGGGGTGTCTTGGCACTGCCAATCGGCCATGAGGCAGTGCCAAGGGGGTGGGGCATATGGGGGCCTGTAGGGGGCAGGGCCGAGGGGAGATCGGTGGGGGTGGTCAACTGGGGGGATGGGCGGTCAGCCTGCTGGGGGGTGTCGGCACTGCTGGGGGTGGTGGGGGGTTGGCACTGAGTGGGGTTTACTGTCGTGATGGGGGAACTCAGTGGGGAGGGGGGCTGGAGATCGGGGCGGGCCGGGAGTGGGGGGGGGGGCATTTGGGGCTTGCCTGGGAATGGTCGGGGGGGGCCAGCAAGCGGGCTGTGGGGGCCGGAGGGGCCGGTGATGCAGGGGATACAGGGCTGGCCAGTGATCGAGCTGCTCAGCAATCGGGAGGCCATCACTGCGGGGCCACTGCGCATGTGCAGACCTTGGCACTGACAGATCGCCGCATGCGCAATGGCCCCGCTCAGCGCACTGATTTCAACCTTTCCAGTGGAGATAGGCCACGTCCCCTGAAATTTAATGATATTCATTCTAGTGGCCTCTGCAGTGCGCAGAATGTGGGAAAATCTTCACTGAATTCCCATGAAAAAAAAAAGCATGAATTATTCCAGTTTTCACGCAAATTCAACACTTAGAATTTTTTTGGGAGAATTCCAACGTTTCCAATCCATATAAATCTTCTTCAGAGCTGAAGAGAGGGAGAAATGTGATGCTTAAGAGAGAGTGGACAGGTGGAGCAAAATAAAAGACCACGGATAGGTGGGAGCTAGGTGAGATTTGACAAGTATGTTACAGGCACAAGACATCAGGGCAGCACAGTGGTTAGCACTATTGCCTCACAGCATCAGGGACCCGGTTCAATTCCTGGCTTGGGTCGCTGTCTGTGCGGAGTCTGCACGTTCTCCCCGTGTCTGCATGGGTTTCATCTGGGTGCTCCGGTCTCCTCCCACAGTCTGAAAGACGTGCTGGTTAGGTGCATTCGCCATGCTAAATTCTCCCTCAGTGTATCTGAACAGGTGCCGGAGTGTGACGACTAGGGGATTTTCACAGTAACTTCACTGCAGTGTTAATGTAAACCTACATGTGACACTAATAAATAATAATAACTTAAAAAAAGGGAGTGTTAAAGACTAAAGAAGCTGCCATTACTGGCATAAGGGTAAGATAGCAGAACGTGTTAATAGAGACTAGTGCTCAGTGAAAGCAAAAGTTGGGAACAAGGGACAGATGGTCCTGTGGTGGTTGTGGTGATATGTATGTGTGTGTGTGCATGTGTGTGTGTGAGTGGGGGCGGTGATGGGGGGGCGGGGGTGGGGGTGCATTGGGACAAAGAAAATGGTATTAAAAAGGTCAACATAGAGGAGAGAGTTCATAGTTTGAAGTTGTTGTAATCAATGTTAAGTCCAAAGGTTGTAAAGTGTCTAATTGGAAGAAGAGGTGCTGTTCCTACAGTTTGCCTTAGGCTTCACTGGGATCCATATGGGTAACAATAGTCACACTTTTTATTTGCTGAAAGTGTGACAAGTTAAACAGAAATTGTTGAGTGAGAGAACAACTTCAGCTAGGTGGAGCAAAGTGGTGGTGGACAAGGATTGTTCAGGTCTCTGCTCAAGGAAAGAACAGTGAGCCCTCAGACCATCCTGATGGGGAATTGGAGGTGTAGAGGGATCGGACATGGTGAGGGAGAGGTGCTTAGTGCCAGGAAACTGGAAATTGTTGAAATTGTGAATGTACGTGGAAAGAGACTGGACAAGGGGAGAAAGAATGAGTTCTATGGGGCAGGAACAGACTGACACGATGATTTGATTTGATTTATTATTGTCACATGTATTAGGATACAGTGAAAAGTATTGTTCCTTGCGCGCTATACAGACAAAACATACCATTCATCGAGAAGGAAATGAGAGAGTGCAGAATGTAGTGTTACAGTCATCGCTAGGGTGTAGAGAAAGATCAACTTAATGCAAGATAAGTCCATTCAAAAGTCTGACAGCAGCAGGGAAGAAGCTGTTCCTGAGTCAGTTGGTACGTGACCTCAGACTTTTGTATCTTTTTCCCAATGGAAGAAGGTGGAAGAGAGAATGCCCAGGCTGCGTGGGGTCCTTAATTATGCTGGCTGCTTTGCTGAGGCAGCGGGAAGTGTAGACAGAGTCAATGGATGGGAGTTTGGTTTGCGTGATGGATTGGGCTACATTTACGACCTTTTGTCGTTCCTTGCGGACTTGGGCAGAGCAGGAGCCATACCAAACTGATATAACCAGAAGGAATGCTTTCTATGGTGCATCTGTAAAAGTTGGTGAGAGTCGTAGCTGGCATGCCAAATTTCCTTAGTCTTCTGAGAAAGTCGAGGCGTTGATGGGCTTTCTTAACTAGAATGTCCGCATGGGGGGAGCATGTCAGGTTGTTGGTGATCTGGGCACCCAAAAACTTGAAGCTCTCGACCTTTTCTACTTTGTCCCCATTGATGTAGACAGGGGCATGTTCTCCTTTACACTTCATGAAGTTGGTGACAATCTCCTTCGTTTTGTTGACATTGAGGGAGAGATTATTGTTGCTGCACCAGTTCACCAGATTCTCTATCTCATTCCTGTACTCTGTCTCATCATTGTTTGAGATCCAACCCACGACGGTTGTGTCGTCATCAATCTTGAAAGTCAAATTGGAGGGGAATTTGGCCACACAGTCATAGGTGTATAAGGAGTATAGTAGGGGGCTGAGAATACAGCCTTGTTGGGCACCGGGGTTGAGGATGATCGTGGAGGAGATGTTGTTGCCTTTCTTTACTGATTGTGGTCTGTGAGTTAGGAAGTTCAGGATCCAGTCGCAGAGGGAGGTGCCGAGGCCCAGGCCATGGAGTTTGGAGATGAGTTTTGTGGGACTAATAGTAGTGAAGGCTGAGTTATAGTCAATAAATAGGAGTCTGACATAGGTGTCCTTGTTATCTAGGTGTTCCAGGGTTCAGTGCAGGACCAGGGAGTTGGCGTCTGCTGTGGACCTGTTGCAGCGGTAGGCAAACTGTAGTGGATCCAGGTAGTCTGGGAGGCTGGATTGATTCTTGCCATGACTAGCCTTTCGAAGCACTTCATAATGATGAGACACCGGCCTGTGTCATTAAGGCATTCTGCTTGGTTTTTCTTAGGTACCGGGATGATGGTCATCTTCTTGAAGCAGATAGGAACCTCAGATTGTTGTAAAGAGAGGTTGAAGATGTCTGTGAAACCCCCGCCTGCTGATCCGTGCAGGATCTGAGTGCTCGTCCGGGTACCCCATCCAGGCCAGTCGCTTTCCATGGGTTGACCTTCGAGAAGGCTGCTCTGACATCTGCAATGGTGATCCCAGATATAGGTTCATCCAGGGCTTCCAGGGTGGAAGGCATGCTCTCGCTGACCACTTGCTCAAAACGGGTGTAGAATTGCATTGAGCTCAAGAGGGAGGGGTGCGTTGGAGCCGGCGATTTTACATGCCTTGATCTTGTAGCCTGTTATGCCTTGCAGACCTTGCCATAGTCAGCGATAGCTCTGCCAATTTGTGGATTTTGGGAAGGAGGTAGTAGTAGGCTGTGCGAAGTTGGGGTTCTATGAGGTTGGAAGGTCTCCAGAGGAGATGAGTTCAGTGACAGTCCTGGAAACAATGGCTTGCTGTTCGGCATTAAGTATAGTACATAAATCATGGCTGAGTTTGTGGTAGTTTTAGCTCTGGGTCAAAAGGTTGTGAATTCAAGTTGCACTCCCAAAAACTTGAGCACATAGCCTCAGAAGATAGTGAGATAATCCTACATTGTCAGGAACATTACTTTTCAGATGAGACAGTGTACTGTCTGCACTCTCAGGTAGATCTAAAATATCTCATGACATTATTCAAATAGAAGCAGGGGAACTCTCCCAGCAACCTGGTTAATATTGATTTCGTAGTTAACATCACTAAAACATTTTCATTTAGTCATTTACCTCTTGGCTGTTTGTGGGACTTTCCTTTGTACAAATTGAATGCTCTGCCACAGTGACTACAATTCAAAAATTCTTAATTGACCACAATGCATTTTAAGATGCCCTCAGGTCATGAAAGTTGTTGGAGTTTTCCCATCCTGCCAACCACAGGAATCGTAGCAGGTGGGACACACACCATGCAAAAGGTCCGTTGACCTCAGGTGGGATTTTCCGGTCTTGGTGCAAGCGCGGCTAGAAAATCCCGTCCGCTATGTCAATAAAATGTTGTCTTCCTTCCTTCAAAATTTGAGCACAAAATCTAGGCTGATACTTCAAGGCTGCACAGAGGGAATGCCGCATTGTTGGAAGTGCCAAGCATCAGATAAGACTATGAAATGAGTCGTAAATCAGTTGGAGCTGAAATATTTTTAACCTTTCTCTCTCCTCCAGAAACAACTTAAATGAATCTTTTACCTCATTGCTATTTTGGGGATCTTGTGTCAAATATTCAACCATTTTTGTTGCTCATCTCTAGTTGCCATTAGGTGATGGTTAATTTTTGTTCTGAACCGCTGGAAGTTCATGTACTGATGAAGCATCCACGACAATGTTCAGCAAGGAGTCCCAGGATATTGACCTAACACTGCTTAAAAAAAAGCAATGATATTTGTTCAGATCAGGATGGTATGTGCATTGGAGTGGAACTTGGAATGATGTTAATCCTTACAGTATCAGTTCAGACAAAGAAAAAATCACAGCTGTGAATACAGGAGTTAGGGGACTTTGACCAAGTTGTGAAAGATAAACATGAAAATTAAATGGACTGATTCTGGACCACAAAATGTAAAGTTAAGCAGCAAAGAGTAAGATAGAATCATAGAATCCCTACAATGCAGAATGAGGCCATTCGGCCCATCGAGTCTGCACCAACCACAATCCCACCCTAGCCCTATCCCCGTAACCCCGCATGGTTTACCCAGCTAATCCCTCTGACACTCGGGTCAATTTCGTATGGCCAATCCACCTAACCCGCACATCTTCGGAGTGTGGGAGGAAACTGGAACACCCAGAGGAAACACATGCAGACACGGGGAGAATGTGCAAACCCGACACAGAAAGTCACCCGAGGCCGTAATTGAACCCGGGTCCCTGGTGCTGTGAGGCAGCAGTGCTTACCATTGTGCCACCGTGTCGCCCAAAATGAAATTGAATGAGGATATATTTCTGGACTGCCATGGCTAGTTGCTCAGCATCAGAATGGCAGATTAGTTTCCATTAAATTGGTCACTGCTCCATCTGAAACATTTTCCACAAGGAAAAGAACATCAAGAAATTGTTGCGAATGCCAGGAGAAAGGATGTGGTGCAGATGAGAGAAGTGAGGAAAATTCCGATGGATGTGATCTTGCCGGCCGTTCACACCACGATCCTGCTGCAACGAGGTTGGAGAATTTGGCAGCCAGCCAAATCTCCGTTCACTGCAGCAGGATGGGAAAATCCTCCAGCATGAACAGGGGTAGCATTCCAGCCTGTGACTTTGAATAGACTAAGACTTCTGGCGAGGCATAGGGATAAATCTTCACATTCACCACATGTTGGATTCCAGCAAAGCGACTCAACCGGTTTATTATTGAACACGCCTGATTTTCCTTCCATAGAAATGAATGGTGTGAAAATCAAACAGATTTATACTGAACAGGTAATCTGCTCAGTCAGATCTTTTTTGGTCCTGGTACATAGAACATAGAACATAGAAAGCCACAGCACAAACAGGCCCTTCGGCCCACAAGTTGCGCCGATCACATCCCCACCTCTAGGCCTATCTATAGCCCTCAATCCCATTAAATCCCATGTACTCATCCAGAAGTCTCTTAAAAGACCCCAACGAGTTTGCCTCCACCACCACCGACGTCAGCCGATTCCACTCACCCACCACCCTCTGAGTGAAAAACTTACCCCTGACATCCCCCCTGTACCTACCCCCCAGCACCTTAAACCTGTGTCCTCTCGTAGCAACCATTTCAGCCCTTGGAAATAGCCTCTGAGAGTCCACCCTATCCAGACCCCTCAACATCTTGTAAACCTCTATCAGGTCACCTCTCATCCTTCGTCTCTCCAGGGAGAAGAGACCAAGCTCCCTCAACCTATCCTCATAAGGCATGCCCCCCAATCCAGGCAACATCCTTGTAAATCTCCTCTGCACCCTTTCAATGGCTTCAACATCTTTCCTGTAATGAGGTGACCAGAACTGCGCGCAGTACTCCAAGTGGGGTCTAACCAGGGTCCTATAAAGCTGCAGCATTATCTCCCGACTCCTAAACTCAATCCCTCGATTAATGAAGGCTAGTACGCCATACGCCTTCTTGACCGCATCCTCCACCTGCGAGGCCGATTTAAGAGTCCTATGGACCCGGACCCCAAGGTCCCTCTGATCCTCTACACTGCTAAGAATGGTACCCTTCATTTTATACTGCTGCTCCATCCCATTGGATCTGCCAAGATGGATCACCACACACTTATCCGGGTTGAAGTCCATCTGCCACTTCTCCGCCCAGTCCTGCATTCTATCTATGTCTCGCTGCAACTTCTGACATCCCTCCAAACTATCCACAACACCACCTACCTTGGTGTCGTCAGCAAACTTACCAACCCATCCCTCCACTTCCTCATCCAGGTCATTTATGAAAATGACAAACAGCAAGGGTCCCAGAACAGATCCCTGGGGCACTCCACTGGTCACTGACCTCCATGCAGAGAAAGACCCCTCCACAGCCACTCTCTGCCTTCTGCAGGCAAGCCAGTTCTGGATCCACAAGGCAACAGCCCCTTGGATCCCATGCCCTCTCACTTTCTCAAGAAGTCTTGCATGGGGAACCTTATCGAACGCCTTGCTGAAGTCCATATAGACCACATCCACCGCTCTTCCTTCGTCAATGTGCTTGGTCACATTTTCAAAGAACTCAACCAGGCTCGTAAGGCACGACCTGCCCCTGACAAAGCCGTGCTGACTACTTTTGATCATACTAAACTTCTCTAGATGATCATAAATCCTGTCTCTCAGGATCCTCTCCATCAACTTACCAACCACTGAGGTTAGACTCACCGGTCGGTAATTTCCCGGGCTGTCCCTGTTCCCTTTCTTGAATATAGGGACCACATCCGCAATCCTCCAATCCTCCGGAACCTCTCCCGTCTCCATCGACGATGCAAAGATCATCGCCAAAGGCTCCGCAATCTCCTCCCTCGCCTCCCACAGTAACCTGGGGTACATCCCATCCGGTCCCGGCGACTTACCAACCTTGATGCCATTCAATAGTTCCAACACATCCTCTTTCTTTATGTCCACATGCTCGATCCTTTCTGTCCTCCGCAATCCAGCAGTACAACCACCCAGATCCCTTTCCACCGTGAATACCGAGGTAAAGTATTCATTAAGCACCTCCGCCATTTCTAACGGTTCCGCACAAACTTTTCCCCCTTCACCTTTTAAGGGTCCTATGCCTTCACATCTCATCCTTTTACTCTTGACATATTTGTAGAAAGCCTTGGGATTCTCCTTAATCTTACCCGCCAAGGTCTTCTCATGACCCCTTCTCGCTCTCCTAATTTCCTTCTTAAGCTCCTTCCTACATCGCGTATACTCCTCTAAATCCTTAACACCTCCTAGCTCTCTGAACCTTCTGTACGCCTCTCTTTTCTTATTTACCAGGTTCATCACAACCTTCGTGCACCACGGTTCCCGTACCCTACCAACACCCCCCTGTCTCATCGGAACGTTGTCATGCAGAGCTCCAGACAAACATTCCTTGAAAATCCTCCACTTTCCTTCGGCACTTTTCCCCAAGAATGCCTCCTTCCAATTTACCCGTCTAATTTCCTCCCTGATGACACTGTATTTCCCTTTACTCCAGAGAAACACTTTCCTAGCCTGCCTGACCCTATCTCTTTCCAATGCTATCGTGAAGGAGATAGAATTATGATCGCTATACCTTTCATGATCAAACAGTGATCAAACAGTACACAAGTAGACGCTGTCCTGTAGCAATCAAACTGATAAGAAAAAATGGGTGCTGCTATCCCACAATGCCCTGGCTTGCAAAGTACGGAATGCCAGGCAAGACAAACAGTACATAACATATTTCTTCCCCCTTATTGGAAATGTTGGTTTAACAAAACATTCTCTGAATTAGGGAAAAAGGGTAGACTGCCTAAAATAAAAATGGGGTTGGCTTATCTATAACTCAAACACTAAGAAGGCTTCTCTTCCCAATGTGGGTTACAGCGGACTTCTAGGGTGGAATTTTACCGTACCCGCCCACCACAGGAATTGTAGCGGGCGGGACACGGACCATGCAAAAGTCCGTTGACCTCACGCGGGGGTTTTCGGCCTAGGGGCGAGCCCAGTCGGAAATTACCGCCCCTGGTGTTTTTATGGAGCAATGTTCATTGGAGACTGATGACGATTTAGGACTTGTGGCCATATCTAAAGTTATATCTAATGCTATTGAAGGTGAAACGACTTCAACTTCTGTCAAGGAGGTAAAACTGGAGTGGGCATTCCTTGACATGGAGATGGCCGACTCCAAGTGGTGAAATTAGGCTCTTCTGTAAGAGGTGTATCCTTAGATGAAGCTTGATTTGGCAACAGTTGGTCAACATGTCTGCAGCAGGTGAGATCATTTGCCATTTGGACTGTGTATGAAACAGATCCTGTCTGAACAATCACAGCAGCAGGAATCCATTGAGCTCTTGTAGCATAATTAGAATAAACAGAAAATTCTTGGCTTTGATCTCTGTGCTCTTCTCTCCACTTGGTTGTGCTGTTGATCTTGCACAACTTGTCGTGTTTTCATTGGTTTCAGCAGATCAAAGCAACTGCAGCAGCCGTTCCAGGAATGCTGGAGATGCTTTCATTTTAGCATGTGGCATATTTCAGTATGTCAGCAGAAATATGTGCAGACATAAAGAGGCATGTGCTTGTGACAACCTTAAAGTATGTTTCATGATTTGAACAAATCTCTCTGCTAATTCATTGATTTGATTTATTATTGTCACATGTGTTGGTATGCAATGAAAAGTATTAGTTCTTGCGCACTATACAAAGCACACTGTTCATAGAGTACATAGGGGAGAAGAAAAGGAGAGGGTGCACCATGTAGTGTTACAGTCATAAGTAGAGGAAGATCAACTTAGTATAAGGTAGGTCCATTCAAATGTCTCTCAGCTCCAGGGGGCCGGGTTCAATACCGGCCTTGGGTGGCTGCCTGTGTGGAGTTTGCATGTTTTCCCGTGTCTGTCCTGTGGGTTTCCTCCGGGTGCTCCGGTTTCGTCCCACGGTCTAATGATGTGCAGGTTAGGTAGACTGGCCATGCTAAATTTCCCCTTAGTGTAGCAAAATGTGTATGTTAGATGAATTAGCCATGGTAAATGTGTGGAGTAACAGGAATAGGATGGGTAAGAGGGCCTAGTAAGATGCCCTTTCAGAGAGTGGGTACAGACTTGTTGGGAGCTGTTCTTAAGTCGGTTGGTATGTGACCTCAGACTTTTGCATCTTTTTTCGATGGAGGAAGGTGGAAGACAGTATGTCCAGGGTGCATGGAGTCATTGATTCTGCTGGCTGCTTTTCCGAGGCAGCGGGAAGTGTGGTGAATCAGTGTAGAAGTGATGTGAAGAATTCCACAACATCTCAAAAAATTCTCAAACTCCTGCAAGACAAAATGAGGTCCATTGTCTGGCACAAGTGGCTCTGGTAACCCGTAATGACTGAACCTTTCTCTTAGTCTCTGAATTGTACTGTCAGTAGTAGTACAGCACATAACTGAAACTTCTGGCCATTTGGAATGAGCATTCACAACCAATGTGGTAGCGTGGCCCCTTGAAGGCACAATCCTTCGCAGGCCACGTGACCGGGCCAGAGCCAATGGAGCGCAAACGTACAAATTTGGACCAATCGGGAGCAAGGGCAAGCTTTCCCAAGGATGGAGGGCTTCAGTTGGAGTCAGGGCATTGTTAGGAGTAGACCTGTGTTGTTGTGCTGTTAAACACTTTGTTGTATATAGTTCTTCTTATAATAAATCCTTTGGTTAGTTATTTTCCACATCGAGTCGCCTCGAGTTATTACAAGCACCAGGAAAATTGTTCCTTCAAATGGACGAGCAAAATCAATGTGGATGTACCACTAAGGGTTTTCAAGCCAATTACATGGATGGAGGGGTGCCAGCTGAGGCATATTTCTCACTCTCTGGCATGATAAACAAAATTTTGCCTTGGTTTCAATATCTTGGTCCACCAAAAGCTGCTATTGGTGGAATAATAAACCACATGTCCCAAAGCAAACATCCTGAATGATAACTCCATTCCCCTGGAAACACAAGGATGATGGTCATGTGAGACTTGGGAATCCAGGGAAGAGTTGTCATGCATCACAAGGTCCATGGCTTTGGCCAATGCTGGGCCCACGCGAGTGGCCTTCTTAATTTGGACTCAAGTGATGGGTGCATTCTTCACATGTGCAAAGTAGAGGATGTCTTTTTGAGCAGTGTCATAGAATCATAGAATCCGAGACGGGAGAGGTGCCGGAGGATTGGAGGATTGCGGATGTGGTTCCTATTTTCAAGAAGGGGAATAGGGATAGCCCACGAAATTACCGACCGGTGAGTCTAACCTCAGTGGTTGGTAAGCTGATGGAGAAGATCCTGAGGGACAAGATTTATGAGCATTTAGAGAGGTTTAGTATGTTCAAGAATACTCAGCATGGCTTTGTCAAAGGCAGATCGTGCCTTACGAGCCTGGTGGAGTTCTTTGAAAATGTGACGAAACACATTGACGAAGGGAAAGCGGTTGATGGGGTTTATATGGATTTTAGCAAGGCATTTGATAAGGTCCCCCATGCAAGGCTTCTCGAAAAAGTGAGAGGCCATGGGATCCAAGGGGCTGCTGCCCTGTTGATCCAGAACTGGCTTGCCCAAAGGAGGCAGAGAGTGTGTATAGATGGGTCTTTTTCTAATTGGAGGTCGGTCACCAGTGGTGTGCCCCAGGGACCTGTTCTGGGGCCCTTGCTGTTTGTCATTTTCACAAATGACCTGGATGAGGCAGTGGAGGGATGGGTTGGTAAGTTTGCCGATGACACGAAGTTTGGTGGGGTTGTGGATAGTCTGGAGGGATGTCAGAAGTTACAGAGGGACATAGATAGGATGCAAGACTGGGTGGAGAAGTGGCAGATGGACTTCAACCCAGATAAATGCGTAGTGGTCCATTTTGGCAGGTCAAATGGGATGAAGGAGTACAATATAAAGGGAAAGACTCTTAGTACTGTAGAGGATCAGAAGGACCTTGGGGTCCGGGTCCATAGGACTCTAAAATCAGCCTCGCACGTGGAGGAGGTGGTTAAGAAGGCGTTTGGCGTGCTGGCCTTTATCAATCGAGGGATTGAGTTTAGGAGTCCGGGGATAATGATGCTGCTATATAAGACCCTCGTCAGACCCCACTTAGAGTACTGTGCTCAGTTCTGGTCGCCTCATTACAGGAAGGATGTGGAAAAGATTGAAAGGGTGCAGAGGAGATTTACAAGGATGTTGCCTGGATTGAGTGGCATGCCTTATGAGGATAGGCTGAGGAAGCTCAGTCTTTTCTCCTTGGAGAGACGTAGGATGAGAGGAGACCTAATAGAGGTATATAAGATGTTGAGAGGCATAGATCGGGTGGACTCTCAGAGGCTTTTTCCCAGGGTGGAAATGGCTGCTACGAGAGGACACAGGTTTAAGGTGCTGGGGGGTAGGTACAGGGGAAATGTTAGGGGGAAGTTTTTCACATAGAGGGTGGTGGGCGAGTGGAATCGGCTGCAGTCAGTGGTGGTGGAGGCGAACTCAATAGGGTCTTTTAAGAGACTCCTGGATGAGTACATGGGACTTAATAGGATGGAGGGTTATAGGTAGGCCTAAAAGGTAGGGATATGTTCGGCACAACTTGTGGGGCCGAAGGGCCTGTTTTGTGCTGTAGTTTTTCTATGTTTCTATGTAATCCCTCCAGTACAGAAGAGGCCATTCAACCCAACAAGTCTGTACCCACTGTCTGAAAAGGCATCTTATCCAGGCCCTCTTCCCTGCCTTATTCCTGTAACTCCACACATTTACCATGGCTAATGCATCTAATCTACACAGTTTGCTACACTAAGGAGCAACTTAGCATGACCAGTCTGCCTAACCTGCACATTTTTGGACTGTGGGACGAAACCGGAGCATTTTTAAAAATTCATTCGTGGGACATGGGCGTCGCTGGCTAGCTAACAATTATTGCCCATCCCTAGTTGCTCTTGAGAAGATGGTGGTGAGCTGCCTTCTTGAATCGCTGCAGCCAATGTGCTGTGGGTTGACCCACAATGCCATTAGGGAGGGAATTCCAGGATTTTGACCCAGCGACTGCGAAGGAACGGCGATATATTTCCAAGTCAGGAAGGAGTGTGGTTTGGAGGGGAACTTGCAGGTGGTGTTGTTCCCATTTATCTGCTGCCCTTGTCCTTCTAGATGGAAGTGGTCATGGGTTTGGAAGGTGATGTCTAAGTATCTTTGGCGAATTGCTGCAGTGCATCTTGTAGATAGTACACACTGCTGCAACTGAGTGTTGGTGGTGGAGTGATTGAATGTTTGTAGGTGTGGTGCCAATCAAGTGGGCTGCTTTGTCCTGGATGGTGTCAAGCTTCTTGAGTGCTGTTGGAGCTGCACCCAACCAAGCAAGTGGGGAGTATTCCATCACACTCCTGACTTGTGCCTTGTAGATGGTGGATCGGCTCTGGGGAGTCAGGAGGTGAGTTACTCGCCGCAGTATTCCTAGCTTCTGACCTGCTCTTGTAGCCACTGTGTTTATGTGGTGAGTCCATTTGAGTTTCTGGTCAATGGTAACCCCAAGGACGTTGACAGTGAGGGATTCAGTGATGGTTACACCATTGAATGCATCCGGAGGAAACCCACGGGACAGACATGGGAAAACGTGCAAATTCCACACAGGTAGTCACCCAAGGCCGGAATTCAACCCGGCCTCCTGGGGTTGTGAGGCAGCAGTGCTAACCACTGTGCCACCATGCCGCGCGATGGCTAACTGCCAGGCCAGCCTCGAAAGAACATCCGCATTGCCATGCAAGATAGGTTTTTGATCTTTTATGTCATATGTATGGGCACAGAACATTAATGCCCAATGCTCCATCCTGCTTGCAGCTAAAGAAGGGATACATGTGTGTGTGGACCAAATTATGAGATGAGTGGTTGATGATCAGTCAGGAGTGTGAATTTCTGTCCAGGCAGGTACCAGTGAAATTTCTGGATTCTGAAAATGATTCCCAGTGTTTCACATTAGGTTTAAGCAGATTGGTTCTCTGCTTTACTCAAAGTCTGTGAAACGAATGCTATATGCCTCTTCACACAAGAGGACATCATGTTTGAGACAACACCCCCAACTCCATAAGGTGATGCATCACATGCAAACTGCAGAGGTAAGGAGAGGTCAAAATGCATCAATATCTCTGAATCTGATAGTGCTGCTTTAGCCTTCTTGAATGTAGCATCACAGGCTTCTGTCCATTCCCAGGCTTTGATCTGACACGGAAGCTCATGCAGGGGTTTCAGCAGGGTTGTCAGCTGTGGAATGAGTCATCCATAATAATTCAGCAGCCCGAAGAACAAACAAAGCCAGTTAATATTCTGAGGAGCTGGAGCATCCACAATAGCCTTGACCTTGGAGGGCACTTTGTAAAGCCCAGTAGCATCAAAAACCTGCATTTGGTTTTGCGAATCCATTGGGCGGCACAGTGGTTAGCACTGCTGCCTCACAGCGCCAGGGACCCGGGTTCGATTCCCGGCTTGGGTCACTGTCTGTGTGGAGTTTGCACATTCTCCCCGTGTCTGCGTGGGTTTCCTCTGGGTGCTCTGCTTTCCTCCCACCGTCTGAAAGACATGTTGGTTAGGTGCATTGACCCGAACAGGTGCCGGAGTGTGGCGACTCGGGGAATTTCACAGTAACTTCATTGCAGTGTTAATGTAAGCCTTACTTGTGACTAATAAATAAACTTTTAACTTTGGCTGTGCTCCTCTAGTCTTTGTAGGGAATCATTCAAGTTCTTGAGATGATCCTCATCAGTCTTGCCCATCACTAAGATGTCAGCAAGGTAGCACTGAACTCAAGGCAGGCCACTCAGGATCTGCTCCAGGTCCCTCTGAAACAGGGCTGGAGCTGACATTGTTCCAAATGCAAATGACAATATTTGTACAGTCGTTTGTGTGTTGTGATGGGAAGGTATTCTCATGTCAACGTAAGTAGGTCTATTTTGCTGCATTTCTGCCCACCAGCCAGGCAAGCAAAAAGCTCCTCAATCTGGGGAAGTGACTATTGTTCAGGACACAACACAGGATTAACAGTAACCTTGAAATCTCCCCAGATGTATATGGAGCCGTCTTCCTTGAGCATGGATTTGATTTGATTTATTATTCACATGTATTAGTATACAGTGGAAAGTATTGTTTCTTGCACGCTATACAAAGCATACCATTCATAGAGAAGGAAAGGGGAGTGCAGAACGTATGTTACAGTCATAGCTAGGGTGTAGAGAAAGATCAACTTAGTGTGAGGTAGGTCCATTCAAAAGTCTGATGGCAGCAGGGACGAAGCTGTTCTTGAGTTGGTTGGTACATGTCCTCAGACTTTTGTATCTTTTTCCTGAAGGAAGAAGGTAGAAGAGAGTGTGTCTGGGGTGCGTGGGGTTCTTAATTATGCTGGCTGCTTTGCCGAGGCAGCGGGAAGTGTAGACAGCGTCAATGGATGGGAGGTTGGTTTGCGTGATGGATTGGGCTACATTCACGATCCTTTGCAGTTTCTTGCGATCTTGGGCAGAGCAGGAGCCATACCAAGCTGGATGATGGGTGTTGCCCATTCACTTTGGGGAGCAAGTATCAAGACTGCTACTTTGACCAGATGCTCCAGGTCAGCTTCAACCTCTGGTCTTATGGCATAAGGCACCATTCTGGCCTTCAGAAATGTTGGTTGAGAGTCAGCTTTGATATTCTATTTTGAAAACAACAGCATGTTTTTATAGAACAACTCTTAGACCAGCTTCTTCTGCTGCAACGCTATGTACTTCCACACAATTTAACTGGATCTTCTCCAGCCATGACCATCAAACTAAAAATAGTGGTATCTTAGTGGTCTGTCCACATTAACTTCTGTTCTGCTCATCATAGGTACAGATTTCCCTGCATACGCTATGCACTCGAGATGATGCATTCAGTTGCTGTGCTTCTTTTGCAGCCAACTCTATGGAGACTTCAATCTCTATGACTTTCTGCAAAGTGAGGTGCTTCTGAATTGCTTCACTATGAAAGCCAAAGGCTAACCTGTCACGGAGGGTATCGTTCAGTACTTCATTGAATTCACTATGTTCAGTGAGTTTTTTTTTAAGTGCTGCAACATAATGTGCAATTGTTTCTCCCGCTTCTTGGTTTCTTTTGTGAAACCTAAATCTTCCTGCTATGACAAATGCCTTTGGGGAAAAATGCATCTCCAGGACTTTTCCAATGTCCTTAAAATTTTGTGCCAGGTTCGACAGGCTGTGCCAAGCTTCTGAATAAGCCAAAGGTTCTCGGTCCCATCACACTTAGAAAAATCGCCACCCATCATTTTCAATTCCATTTGCAAGGACAAATAACTTCAAATGTTCAGTGCAGGCACTCCATTCATCTGTCTCATGAAAACGTCCCATGCGTCATTTAAGTGTAGTCATTTTCAGTCTTCTATTTTCTCTTCTTTGAGAATTGCTGCGTTGCTGTTTTAAACGTGCTGCTACTTAAAGAGTTGTAACAAAATACTTTTTAAATTCAAGCTATCACTGCAGTAGTTGACTTTCTCTGCTATGCGTTCTCGTGCCTCCCGAGTTTAGGCAGGCTCACTAGCAATGTAGCTGCTCTCTGATTTACAGTGTTTAAAAAAATGTATTTGCTGCTGGTTCAGCATAGCAACAATCTCTTTGGAATAAGTCTTCAGATGCAGAAGTCCCTTCACCAAAGTCCCTTCATTAACAAACTCTAACAACAGTACACCAAGTGCTTGCAGTTAGCAGTCTACTTCTAGGGGTGTCAGGGGAACTGACATTCCCAGTTAAGTACAAGGCAAAGACTTCCTGATTCCCCCATCAATTAGATCCTTAATCAGGGAATTCATACTCCAATAGGCCAACCTTAATGACCTGACTGAAGTCATTACACTCTTCTTTTTTCTGGGTGGGTAGGGACTTCTACTCTCGGTGTTTCCAGCAGTCCTGTTGGGCTTGTGGTCCAATCGTGAGTCATTTTTGTTTTACTGGTAATGTCTTTTTTGATATTATTATTATTTGAATGTCTTGTGCATTTTTAAAATTAAAGCACCGGCACTTCTGATTGCGGGTTTGTAGATCTTCTGAACAGCTGCAGTTTTTTATATATTATACTCTGGTTTCCTTTTATTTTTGAAGTCTGCAGGTTTATTTTTGTTCCAAACTCCCCACGTCCCTGCCAGTCTTTTTCTGCTGTGCAGTACAAATCCAACATGTGGTTCAGGTGAAAATTAAGGTTTCCTTACCTCATTTTTTTGAGTGGCATAATGCAAAGGTCCTGTCCTCGTTGCCAGTTTATGCTTTTGGTCCTGGTGCCTTTCAAGATCAAGTGATTAACATTGATTAACATTGCAACTGACCCTTATTGCTGTAGCAGTCAAACTGATAAGAAAACGTGGATCCTGCACTCTCACATCGCACTGGCTTGAAAGTACAGCAAGCCAAATGAAACATCCAATACATAACGCTGAGTTTAAGGTGAGGATTAAAATTTACCTCATTGTCCCAGCAATTTTTTCTTATGCTGGTTGGATCATGGACCAATCTTAAGCTTAAATGTTAAAGTTAAATTTAAGGACACATGGCATTCAAATAGAAACCATGATGATGGAGAATAATAACTGAAAAGTATTATGTATAGAAAAAAAATCTTGTCACGCCGAATTACACACCGACTGAGGCAACTAACATTGAAATCCAGAACAATCTTATGAAAGGACTTAGGACTCATTCTACAGCACATTAAAAACATAGGAATATCATTCTTTCACAATACAAATACAGAATCCAGTGTTGAGTGAATGCTGGGTAACACGGTGAATGACTACAACATGAATATTTAATGGCTGCTTCAGCAATACATTAATATTAGAATTGTCCTCTTCGAACACTTCCATGATTCACAAACTGAAATGATGTTCAAACAAAGGAGTCAGAAAGAATCAAAACTGATATTACCATCACCACTGTCTGAGATTATGAAAACATGCACATCTTGCTGGGGAAGATATGCATAATGATCATTATAGGCTACAAGTAATGGTTAGTAATATTAATGGATGAATACGCAACATATTCATGTGGCATTTTGCTGTCCACTCATTTAAAGGATGTAGTAATCGACTTATTTTAAACATGGTAGCACTTCTGTGCCCCCTCATTCTCACTTACAACCCACAACCCAATTGACACATTGAATCTTTGGCCTGCAGCATCATCTAAATTCATCCTCCTCAGAAAATGAGGCAATGAAAGGAAAAGAGAAAACAGCCACCAAAGAATAAAATGCAGCAAAACAGAAACAGAAGGGAGAGTAAAAATGTGAGACAAAGACAGAGAACAGCAACATGAACAAGGCAAAAGGCAGATTATATCCTCTCGATAACCATGAATAACACCATGGTCATACTAATGGTGTACAAAGCTGTACATACTTTTGGTTTCCTATATTTTTGCCACATTTTTGTGTCAACTATTTCTGTCACATACTCCGACGTCCAAAGATTTAATGGAAATTGGCAATGGAGAATTTTCACTGCATACTCCCCTGCCAGCTATAACTTCTCAATTTACATTTTCTTGCTCCTCAGTCTGTGCTGTGGAGAAATGTCTTTGCTCCAATTAACTGTCTGATTTCTAAATTGCCTTAAGTTTTACGGTTTAAGTCCAAATAATATTTGCATTTCTCAACACACTTTTCATGTCTTTAGGATATTTCAAAACATTTCACTGCTTATGAAATACAAATAATAATGATCATAACAGCCTAGATTTTGATGTCAAAATAATGATGAGGCTACCGGTGGACGGCATTATTTATGCGCAAATGCTACAACTTCAGACAAGGGGCACACTCGTACGTATCAAGTCCTCCAGTTCTTTGTCAAAATAATTTCCATTAAATCAAAACATTCCTCAATGTGATATTTTTGAATGTTCTTTTCAAGCAATGCCATCAACTTCCTTCCCTTCATACCTATTGACCCAAACATAAATATTTGACAGCATCGTTTGAACAGTGGGTGCTGATTTCATCACATGTACTTGTTGCAGACATTCCAAATTGCGACACTTTCCTTGTGTGTTAAGTAGATTTCCAGGAACTACTGGCTATCTAATTTAACAAAACCTGCTACTGAAATGACTGTCATGTGGATTTTCGAATGTTGACTTGCATAGAAGAATATATTTATTACCTGACTCCCCCTTGATGTGACATTGAAAATTTTAATAGGCACACAGATTCCTAAGAGAAAATTAGACCATTTAATGAGTTAATTATCTGGTCATCCATCTTACTGTTGTTTGCAGGATCTTGCAGTGCACAAATTGGCTTCACATTCACTCACAAAGGAGAGCAGAAATGCGTTTTAAAAGTTATTTGAGTGCACATCTGCATGTATGTTTTTAAGTTCTCAACTGCTGTAAAAAATATCAGATTTTTCTTGACTGTGAAACACAGTTAATTAGTGAAGGTCAACAAAAGTAGTGGTAGTTTTTTTACACATTATTCAAGGGGGGATATAAATTTATAGTCTGAAGAGTTTAACACTGGAACTTTTTTTTTCCATTTACACCTTTGACCTTATTCCCTTTTGAGTTTTTATAGGTCCATTTTCTCATTCAAGAATTTCACAGCAATTATGTAAGGGAACTTTACACTCTATGAACTAGGAGCTTATGGTAATCCATCCTTGTTGACTTGCATGACTCTGAAGATTAACTTGTAGTAATCAGTTTACTGAATTAAATGTAGTTCTGTGCTATGCTACACAGTCCCTGCAAGTAAGCAGGTATCACACATGACTGAAGATCTTTTCATGCTAAAGAACTAACAGTTACTTACAATTAAAATATGGGCCTGGATTTTCATCCTCAGAGTGGGTAGCAGGAGTAGGAAAATTCCCCGCTCGTTCCATCTATCCAAAAGGAGTCGGAAGCACGGGACTTCGTCATGGGGGGGGAGGGGCTGGGCTAGCCAACCCGGGACGAAGTTCAGAGGCAGCCACAGAGGTAGCCAAGTGTGTGGTGGAGGGCTAAGGCCCACCTTGGTGCTGTATAACTTGCATTCATAGAATACCCATGCAGGAGGCCATTTGGCCCATTGAGTCTGCACCGACTCCCCATCAGAGCATCCCACCCAGGCCCTATCCCCATAACCCCATATATTTACACCGCTAATCCCCCTAACCTACACATCTTGGGACACTAGGGGACAATTTAGCATGGCCAATCCACCTAACCTGCAGATCTTTGGACTGTGGGAGGAAATGGGAGCACCTAGAGGAAACCAAGGCAGACACAAGGAGAACTCCACACAGACAGTTAGCCAAGGCTGGAACCAAACCTGAGTCCCTAGCACATGAGGCAGCAATGCTAACCACTGTGGCACCATGCCATTCAGTTAAAGTAAGAACAAAATACCCCTCTAACCCTCACCCCCCCACACATTCCCTAATGGCCCCAAACATGCCAACTCATGCCCCTCATCCACCCTATGGCCCCTCACGCCAAACAGTGACATTTGTGCATCCATTCACTCACTGAACACTATGTCGAACCAATCAGCCTTATAGTGACAATATTATGTTTCCAAAAAAAACTTTTAAAAATGTAATTGATAACTTTCCAATTTTTTTTTTTAAAACTCCTTTTTCCTGGTACAGCTTGCACCCTTGGAAGGCACTCATGAAAATCAGAAACCCTGGGAATGGGATCAGGAATCCCGGAACTATGTCCCCGTCTGTGTGGGTTTCCTCCAGGTGCTCTGGTTTCCTCCCACAGTCTGAAAGACGTGCTGGTTAGATGCATTGGCCATGCTAAATTCTCTCTGTGTATTCGATCGGACGCCGGGGTGTGGCGACTAGGGGATTTTCACAATAACTTCATTGCAGTGTGATTGTAAGCCTACCTGTGACTAATAAATAGATATAATAAACTTTCAAGACCTGCCAAAGCACTTCAGAGCCAATTTCATAATTTTGAATTGCAGTCATGGTTGTATTATCGGTTTTCCATTTTGGTGGCATTTCCTTGGAGGAAAAAAAGTGCTGAACACTATTTCTGTGATTCTCATAAAGACTGCCACCTAAAATAATACTGAGCAGGGAAATCTCTTATTAAATCAAGAAGGAGCAGTTAGCAAACCCACCAAGACGAAGGATTTAAATAAAATGAGCAAGCCAGCTCAGTACTATTATTGAAGACTAAAGCAAACCCACCTCTAATTTTCCATCCTTTTGCAGGTAAGTGCTTTGGAATTCTCAACTGGATAGTCTGCATTTTGAACTGTAGTATGCCTAGAAATTAAAATCCATTAAAGGCATTTTTTCCCATTGCTGGGCCATATGGTTTGTATACATTGGCTCTTACCTCGCTGTGAATGGGGTTTTGAGTAACTCCTGCTGTTGTAAAAGTACTCTGGAATATGTTTGGAAGTATTATGGTGAATTCCTGGAATTCTCAGAGTTTTGTTTGTTCCTCACAGGAAGGACAAATCATTTGGTGACCTCTATAGAAAGGCTTCAACAGGTATAGGGGGTTGCAATTGCAGTGCCTCAGGGTCTGAAGCATGACAGGGAGATGCAGCAGAGGCTGCAAAGAGAGCAAGCTTTGCGCACCTTCTGCCAACTTGAAACTGGACTCCTCCATACTCTCTAAGAATAATCGGAAGTTGTCTGGCTGGCCTGCGATGCACCCAGCATCTCGGTGCACATATCCATCAACATTTTCCCGTTTGTCACTCTATTGTGGGCTTCATCTGTTGAAAAACTTGTCTGTGAGCTTGTTTTCTGGTGAGCTGGCACTTAGACCATCCTTTACCCTTGGCCTGTCAGCAACACACTCATGCCCTGTTACTACGTGCTGATCCCAATTCTATACCAGCCTCGAAGGTATGTGTAGTGCCAGTTTCTGAGCTGGTGACTACACATAGTCAGATCAGGTGAAGGGGCTTCTTCATCAGTGCTGTGCTGTTGCTCTTTCTCTTTTTCCTAGGAGTCTGGCATCAGAAAATTGAAAGAAGGTGAGAAAAGGAGAGGGTTGTGGGGTGAAAGTCAAGAGGTCCAAGGTAACACCATCTGCCGCTTACTCATCATGTCCGATATCAGGAAGAGGGTGAGCTGGGAGTAGAAAGGGGCACAAGACAGCTACATACAATCATCCTCAATGTTCTCCAATGGCAGATTGCACCAGGAGCTCTGGTGCAAGTGGATGCATGATGCAGAGAACCATCTCTTTCCATAGGAACCAGGAGAAACAGACCTCCTTGTTCCCCTCCAGCGCTACTCTTTTCTATCATGTACCACATTGTCCTGCAAGGGAGAGGGAAGAATATCAGTGATTGTGCTGAACTGTGTTTGGTTGATGTGTCAGCCATACCTGGATATATATGGAAGTAGTGAAGAGTGTGAGGCTGGCATCATGGGTTGCTGTGTGAGGTGGAATATCTGAGTGTTGAGCTTGTGCCCTGATTGCTGGCTATGCTAGTGCCCATCCCAACTTCGGGCACCGTGTGGATCGCACTACCTCCAACAGCATCATGGAATTGAATTTTGTAGCTGATAACAATTACGTCTACTTCGCTCTTCACAGATACTGCTAGACCTCTTTGGGATTTCCAGAATTTTCTGTTTTAATTTTGGATACATTACACTTGGTCCCTTTGTTTAAGTCGTTAATATAGTTTGTAAATAGCTGAGTTCCCAGTACTAATTTAAGTAGTAATTCATTGATGACTATCTACCAACCTGAAAATGATCCATTTTGTCCTCACCTCCATTTTATGTCCTATAACCGACACTGTACAGCACCTCAAGCCTGTTCTGCCACCAATCATGATCTCACGGCTGCCCTGACCAATGATCGGCACACTCAGTCTGCCACTTTAAAAAGGATGAGGGAAAGCCTTTATAAAAGCAAAATTCTGCAGCATCTGGAAATCTGAAATAAAAACAGAAAATTCTTCAAATACTCAGCAGGTCAGGCAGCATCTGCGGAGAGAAACAGAGTTAACGTTTTAGGTTGATGATCACTCTTTGGGTGACGGGCCACCCTCCTCCTCTTGTAATTCCATTCCTCTTTGCAGCACAACATTGTGCAAGGCACAGCAGACCACAATCATTCTTGACTCTCATGCTGGTGCATATTGAAGGACACCCAAGATCTGACCAGGCCCCTGAATCACACCTTCAGCAACCCAATAACTTGCTCGATATACACTCTTCTCCTCATGTGGTTCCTGGTATATCTTTTTCTGCATCTTTTGTAGGGGTCCTCACAGCTTTCATTAGCCAGGCCCTCATACAGTATTCGTTGTCCCCAAGGAGCCATTCTGGTTGGAGGTGTGAAGACCTGTGAGTGATGTGACTGTTGCAGAATGAAGGAACTGTGGCAGCTTCCAGGATAGCTTGCACAGACATGCATAAAAACCTTCTGGTGGTCACATACCAGCTGAATACTCATGGAATGGAATCCCTTTCGCTTGAAAAATACTCCTGGATGAATTGAGGGCACCTTCATTGCCCTCAATTCATCCAGGAATATTTTTCAAGTAAAAGGGTGCAGCCAGCATAATTAAGGACCCCACGCACCCTGGGCATTCTCTCTTCCACCTTCTCCCATCTGGAAAAAGATACAAAAGTCTGAGGTCACGTACCAACCGACTCAAGAACAGCTTCTTCCCTGCTGCTGTCAGACTTTTGAATGGACTTACCTTGCATTAAGTTGATCTTTCTCTACACCCTGGCTATGACTATAACACTACATTCTGCACTCTCTCATTTCCTTCTTTATGAACGGTATGCTTTGTCTGTATAGCGCGCAAGAAACAATACTTTTCACTGTATGTTAATACATGTGACAATAATAAATCGATAATAAATCAAATCAGTATATGACTCCTGTAGCTGGAGGAATCCCGTAAACTGTAGCAAATGTTGTAGTTCTCTGTGTCTGACTGGCCTTAACAGTTGCAAAGTGGACATGGGTGACAGCCTTGGCAAACATGGCATTGGTTACCTGGAAGACACACCTGTTGGCCGCTGATTGGGAAATGCTGCAACTTCACTATTTAAAGGCTTTCCAGCCTGTCTATTTCATTGATCAATGACTCCCTGTTGTGCTCTCACCCTTTTGACTTTGGTGAGTTCCACACAGCTTGGGAAACACGGGCGCTGGCTATTAGAAGTCAGAATTCTGGGTTAAAGGCATGATTAATTAACTGAAATCTCTGATAAAAGGTCATCAACCTGAAACAGATGCCACCAGACCAGCTGGGTATTTACAGCATTTTCTGCTTTTGTTTTGGATTGACAGTTTCTGCAGTATTTTGTTTCATCACAAGTTAAAAATGCTAATCTAGCTCACAGTAACTACTAGCCTCTCCTCAGACCATCACTTACAGATGATCTTACAGTTAATTGCCACTGACAGACAGATTCCATTAAGTACTAATTAAGCTGCTGTTTCTTTTACAGTTTTCAACATTCTAAATTAAATTCAAAAAGTTAAACTTGTTTTTAGTTTGATACTATTCACCCATGACTACTTATGAATTCTAAATACGAGCACCAAAATCCCAATTTTACACTCAGTTTGCAATACATTCTTTATGACCATTTTTACTCTGTAATCCATATCATCTAACCTCAATTTGTGTCCTTACGATCTCCATTCTTTTCTGCAAACCCTAAACCTTACCAAATACTCCTACTTCAGTTCCCATGTACATTACACTCTGTTATCTTTCCCATATCCTTATTGTATACCCCCCTCTCCGCCCTGTGCCAAACCCGCTCTCTCATCCCACAGCATAATCATACGCCACAGCAGGTCACTCGGCCCATTGTGCCTTTGTTCTTTGAAAAAGCTATCCAATTATTCCCACTCCCCTACTTTCTTCCCATAGATCTTCTTCCAAACCACTATCCCCTTTCCAATACCCTAATACCATACTTCCCCAATTTCATAATCCACCAACCACATGTCCACCAATTCCAGTGTTCAATCCCATATCCCCAATCTCAAAACTTCCAATCCAATATTCCTTAACTTCCTATCCCAATCACATTTCCCTTCCATACCCGTAATCTTCTATACCTACTGTATTCCTTTCCCCTTAGCCTTCATGATTAACCCTCCTGCTGCCCTTCATTTACAAATATGGTGCTTGAAAACCTGATTCAGCTCTTCAGCAAACAGCGCAGTTCCAACCCCTCTACCCTCATCGCATCCACCCAATCCCAAGAATCAAATCCCAACCATTTAATTCACCAAAACCAGTTGCCTAATCCCATGTGCCCAATCCCTTTCACCGAGCCCTATCAAGACAATGATTCCTGATCAACCAATCCCAGCTGCTTAACCTAATCCACCCAATCCCAACTGTCCAATCGTAGTTGTTTAATCTAATCCACCCAATCCCCACGATTAACCCTTTTGCTGCTCTCCATTTACAAATATGGTGCCTGAACACCTGATTCAGCTCTTCAGCAAACATCCCAGTCCCTACCCCTCAATCCCAATCACCCAATCCCAACATCCCATTCCCATCCTCACAATTCCATTCACCCAATCCCAACTCCTCAATCCCAATTGCCCAATCCCAACATCCCATTCCCATCCTCTGAATTCTATTCACCCAATCCCAATCACCCAATCCCAAACCCGCTATCCCAATCGCCCAATTCCAACATCCCAATTCTATTCTCCCAATTCCATTCGTCCAATCCCAACCCCTCAATCCCAATCCCATTCACCCAATCCAAAAACCTGCAATCCCAATCACCCAATCCCATCCTCCCAATCCCAACCCCTCAGCCCCAACCTCTCAATCCCAACATCCCAATTCCATTCACCCAATCCCAACCTCTGAATCCCATTCACCCAATTCCAATCACCCAATTCTACCCTCCAAATCCCATCTACCTAATCCCAACTGTCCAATCCCAATCTTCAAATCCCATTTACCCAATTCCAACCCCTCAATCCCAATTGTCCAATCCCAACATCCCAATCCTATTCTCCCAATCCAATTATCCCAATCCCAACTGTCCAATCCCATTCTCCCAATCCCAACTGTCCAATCCCATTCTCCCAATCTCATTCTCCAATCCCAACATCCCAATCCCATTCATCCAATCCCAACCTCTGAATCTCAATCACCCAGTTCTACCCTCTGAATCCCATCTACCTAATCCCAACTGTCCAATCCCAATCTTCAAATCCCATTTACCCAATTCCAACCCCTCAATCCCAATTGCCCAATCCCAACATCCCAATCCCATTCTCCCAATCCCAACTGTCCAATCCCAGTCGCCCAATCCATCCAGCCAATCCCAGTTTCTGTTCTAATCCAGTCAGCCAATCACATCCCGCAGCGCGCGCGCGCACGCGCGCCTCCCTTTAACGTATTTCTCTATTCAAATAACGGGTCCGACGCTCTAAAGCTTCCCTTCCTGTTGGGCCTGGTGCCAGCGGCTTGGTTCCGGGGGGAGCGGCTGAAGCCGCTGCCTTTGGTTCCGGGCACTGTGGTGCTGTGTTTTAAACGGCTGCCTGCTGTGGCCCGGAGGCCCGACTGGGAAGGCAGGGCGAAGCCGCAAGAAGGAAGGGCCGGGCCGGGCCGGGCCGCTGGAGGATGTTGACCAAGTCTCAGCATCGCTGTGAGTAGCGGGGGGCGGGGTATAAACAGGCGGAGAGTGAGCACATGTTCCCGGTGAGGGAACCTCCCCGAAAGCTGGCGGCCCCGGGACTCTCCTGGCAATGCCCCGGGTTAAAGTACCGCCACGCTGCTGTCTGTCTCGGGGTAAACTCAACTCCGAGCCACATAACTGTACAATTGTGAAGAATCTATAGTTAAAATCTGGCAGCAGACACAGTAAGATGTAGTTTCATATCTCAGCATCATCTTCGTCATTAAGACAATGCAAGGATTTACACAGCAAGATCAAAAACCTGTACTGAATGGGCGCTTAGCCAGCAGACGGGGAGAACTACTCTCTCCATCGTTTGAATAGAATTATTGGGTTATTGCTTTCTTAAAGTTACAAAGCCAATACTCAGGATGGACAGACAACATCCTTAATCCATCTCCTTGCTTGCTCCAAAAACCAACTCAAATCTAATCCAATTCATAGTTTTAAAGTTTGTTTATCAGTGTCACAAGTAGGCTTACATTAACACTGCAATGAAGTTAGTGTGGAAAATCCCCTTGTCACCACACTCCGGCGCCCGTTCAGGTACACTGAGGGAGAATTTAGTACGGCCAATGCACTTACCCCGCACGTCCTTCAGACTGGGAGGAAACCGGAGCATCCGGAGGAAACTCGTGCAGACACGGGGAGAACATGCAGGCTCTGCACGGACATGCAGGCTCCGCACAGTGCTGGGAATCGAACCAGGATCCCTGGTGCTGTGAAGCATCAGTGCCAACAACTGTGCCACCGCCTCCACAAGAGAGATATACAAGATCCATGCTGACAAGAAAAAGCATTACACCTGATCTTTGGCTTGATCTGATGCTTGACATAGAAACAAAGGAGCAGGAGTAGGCCATTTGGCCCTTTGAGCCTACTCTGCCATTCATTCTGATCATGGCTGATTATCAAATTCAATATCCTGATCCTGCCTTCATAGAATCATACAGTGCAGAAGAGGCCCTTCAGCCCATTGTGTCTGCACCAACACAAAGAAACACCTGTGCTCCCACCTAATCCCATCTAACATCACTTGGCCCATAGCCTTTCTCCCACATAACTTGATTCCTTTAGCCCCAAGAACTATATCTATAGAAACTTTTACCAGAAGTCTGAGAATAGCACCATTGGGTTTTGTATGTGCACCTGTGAGGACAAGCCAGATGTTGTCTGAGTGTCTCACCTGAGGATGGCCGGTTTGGATGAACAGTGCAGTGTTGAATCACCTTTTCCACCTGGGGTGGATTTGGGACCTCCCTCCTCATCCTCCAATTGGTGGAGGTCATGGCACAGTAGGTCAGACCTGCCTTCGGGCAGAGGAAAGAAGAAGGTGTTGAGGGAAATTCTATAAATAAGGAGAGAAAATCAGCATTAAAGTGGCCTAATGGACCGAATGAAGCGTCACTCCATTTTGTTGCTGATAAACTGCATAACATATTTTCCTGAGTTTTGGGTTAGAAAATCTAACCTGATGGATCAGTCTGCATATTTTAATTCCATAGCATCGCTAACTTGATTAAATGACTTTGATAAGCGAAAGGTGTTTTCTTTGGCTGACTCATATGCCTAAATAAGGCTTTGCAAAATAATGCAGAACACTAAATTTCAAATTTCTTCATAACTGCCAATGGTGCTGTCACATAATAATGTCAAAATAGGGGCACAAATCATAGCACCCTACAGTGCAGAAGGAGGCCATTCGGCCCATTGAGTCTGCACCGACCACAATCCCACTCAGGCCCTATCCCCATAACCCCATGCATTTAGCCTAGCTAGTCCCCCTGACACTAAGGGGCAATATAGCATAGCCAATCCACCTAACTCACACATTTTTGGACTGTGGGAGGAAACCGGAGCACCCGGAGGAAACCCACGCAGACACGAGGAGAACGTGCAGACTTCACACAGACAATGACCCAAGCCAGGAATCGAATCCTGGTCCCTGGCACTGTGAGGCAGAAGGGCTAACCACTGTGCCACCCTCAGTCTGATTGAGGTGGCTGGAGTGTGATGCAGAATACTGTCAACAGTGTGAACCAACAGACCAGACAGGCTGAGGTAGTTCTTGGGGCCTGTCTCCTTGCCTTGTATCATAGTGATATAGCATAAGCCATAATTACATCAACCTTTGATCCATGACCCTTTTTAACAAAAGAGCGAATCTGATTGAAGCGAAACCTCAAATGACTCAAAAGTGTGAGTAGAGCAGCAAGCTTAAAAGTCACAATATCAAGGAGAATGGGTGACTCTGGTTCTGTTTCCATTGGGACAAATGGAAATGGCTAGTTCCTTGGTTCAGGTAAACAGCACCTGCTTCATGATTCAGGTCTTTCAGCACTGTGCATAAGTGTTATACAGAGTAGGTGGGCGAGTGCTTTTTTTGAAGAATGTACTAAATTTTCTATTGCTCTGGCTGCAGATGTATGTAATTCATAGAATTTTAGAAATGTACATGCTTATCTTGCAAGATAGATGAAGGAAGAAGGTCTGTGAAATTGAGTTCATTTTATGGCCATTTATTTTCCATGATGGATGGCATTGATTTGATTTTTGCTTCACATTAAGGTTACCAGCTCAAATGCTGAACATGGGTTAGAGTTTCCAGCAGTGAATGAAGGATTGAGTTACAGCTTGCTCCTGTCTACCCATTCTTTTTTCAGAGTAATTAAATGTGCTTAATGCAATAAGGACGTTGTTATGTTAGATCATAATGGGTTTGGGGCACCACAACAGTGTCTAAACTTCAAAAGTACTTAATTGTATCACCCTCAAGGACGTCCTGAGGTTGTGAACGGGGCTAGTTCTCGGGGAAGTTAAATTCCTGGAATAATCAGGAATGAGCCACTTGGAAAATTCCACTGGAACTCATTCACATTGGCCATTGAGGTAAATTTGTGCTGCATCAGTCATTTTATCTACCTTTTGTGTGAACTTGTTTCTAAAAAAAAAAAGTTATTTCTGCTCTCTATCTTTGTCTATTTTCTCTTTGCAGCTCCACTGAAGACTGATGCACTTCTCCTGAATGGAATTGGATCAGTAGGACGAAGCTATAACTCTCGAGTAACAGATTGAGGTATTGTGTCATTCTTTACTGTACAATTAAAACCCTTGGGTACAAACTGCTCAGTGTTGACTTAGTGGTGCAGTTAAGAAGCTTACAGAACATGTGGACTACATGGTGGCACAGTGGTTAGCACTGCTGCCTCACAGCGCCAGGAACCCATGTTCGATTCCCGGCTTGGGTCACTCTCTGTGCGGAGTTTGCACGTTCTCCCTGTGTCTGTGTGGATTTCCTCCGGGTGCTCCGGTTTCCTCCCACAGTCTGAAAGATGTGTTGGTTAGGTGCATTGACCCGAACAGGCGCTGGAGTGTGGCAACTAGGGGAATTTCACAGTAACTTAATTGCAGTGTTGATGTAAGCCTTACTTTTGACAAATAAACTTTAGAACCTTTCAATATGTTGCACTCTGGTATCGAGATATACTGTGCCATAAAACTACAATTCTCTCCACAGATGTTGCCTGACCTGCTGAGTATTTCCAGCATTTGTGTTTTATTATTTTTATGTGCTGTTTTTAGTGGCAGTCCATTCATAAAACAAATCTTCATGTCAGAGTTGATCATGTAAATTTTAGTGACACTTGCAAAATATCATTTCAGTTAGAATTTCCTGCAATACCATGACTGTTTTTAAAAGCTGAAGTTAAAAATGTGATTTGTATTTTTCTACGATGTGGTGAGATTTGAATTTCCAATTGCACTTAAATGTGAAGAGATTTAGTGACTCTAAACCCGACGTTGCTGTACTTGAAATATGTGCTGGCATACAGAACATCAATTGGAGTAAGGAAATAAAAGCAGGAATGCAGGTAAAACTCAGCAGATCTGGCAGCATCTGTGGAGAGAGAAGCAGAGTTAACATTCCGAGTCAGAATGACTCTTCTTCAGAATGCAGACTGGGAATGTGGAAACATCAGTTGATATTGGTTGGAATTGTGTAACCTCTATGTTGTAGCAATAGTTGATATTAAAAAAATCCCAGCTCAGGTCACTGTCTGTGTGGAGTTTGCACATTATCCTCGTGTCTGTGTGGGTTTCCTCCGGGTGCTCCGGTTTCCTCCCACAGTCCAAAGATGTGCGGGTTAGGTTGATTGGCCATGCTAAAAAAAAATTGCCCCTTAGTGTCCTGAGATGCCTAAGTTAGAGGGATTAGCGGGTAAATATGTAGGGATATGTGGATAGGGCCTGGGTGGGATTGTGCTTGGTGCAGACTCGATGGGCCGAATGGCCTCTTTCTGCACTGTAGGATTCTATGATTCTAATCACAACGTAAAGACCGCTCCCTTAACTGTGCTGGCTAGATTAGCGAGTGATTGGTCTGAGTTTCAAGGAAAGATTGGAACAATTACACTTGTTCCCACAAACCTGAGAAAATTGACGGTGCAATTTGATGAGATGTTCAGAACAATGAAAGAATTCAACATGTTAACGTAGAAGAATTTTACTGATAGATATATTAAAGACCAGATGCTGCAATCTTAAATTTTAGATACATAATGGGGAGATAGAAGAACTGTTCTCACAGCTCAGAATATGGAGTAATTTATCAGAAGTGGTGATCGATATTGAATTGATTACCGCATTCCAAATAGAATCCTTCTACAGTGCAGAAGGAGGCCATTTGGCCCATCGAGCCTGCACTGACAACAGTCCCACCTCAGCCCTATCCTCGTAACCCCACACATTTACCCTGCTAATCCCTCTAACCTACGAGTCCTGGGACACTAAGGGGCAATTTAGCATGACCAATGCACCTAACCTGCACTCCTTTGGAATGGTAAGGATTACAGTGAAGGATAATATAAAAGGACACCAGACAAAAGCAGGGGAATGGGACTTTGTAAAATCACGCAGTAAGAAGGAGCGAATGGAATATGTAGCACATATGGCACAGAAACAAGCCGTTAGACCTAACCAGTCCATGTCAGTGTTTAAGCTCCACTCAAGCCTCCTCCCGTTTCCATGTTTATTTTCCTCACCCTTGTATGCTTTCTGGCTTCCCCTTAAGTGCATCTATACTATTTACTTCAGTGGCCTTTATCGTACACACTTTGTTGCTGGAGGCTATTCTATGCATGATTTGCTAATGGTTTAATGAGAAATTGGGGGAACAAAATGAGGAAGTGGTGAAATTGATACAGTTCATATGCTAAATCTTGGAACTTATTGGGGATTCCAATTCTACAGGAAGCACACTGTTAACCCCTGAAAAAAATCTTCCTCCCGTCAAATATTGCAGCATTCTGCAATGGATGAAGGTCCTTTAGTTTTCCTTTTATTCTGCTTTGTATCATTCATTTTCAAAGATGTTTGTTGTTTGTATTGACAGGCTACATAATTCAATGCACAAGGGACAAAATTAATTATCAGCATGCTGCTTTTTTTTAAAGCATGGATTCCAATAAGACACATGTGAAAAGCACCTATCGAATGACATCTGAAAATATTCTTCGAAAGGACTGGTATGAAATTCTGGGTGCAAGTCCATCAGACAGTCTGCAGGAACTCAGGCAGCATTATCAGAGACTGGTCCTATTGGTGAGTTTTTTTGTTGGAGAGAATTGAAAAACAGCCTATTTTTGAACATATGCAGGTTTATGGCAGTGATGTGTTAAATGTGCAGGAAAACTGCAAAAGACTGAGAGAAAATTGAATCTTCAAAATTAAAAAAAATGCCTGTTCCTGTGCTGTAATTTTCTTTGTTCTTTTGTTCTTTGTAATTGCAAATGAATATCTGTATAAACTTGTATCAAAGGGAAGGAAAGTAGTGAGTGGAGCACATTAGGTTATTTATAAATGGGGAAACCGAGTTAATCATCAGCAAATTAAATAGTTGAGCTGCCTCTATTTTGTATCTGGGGGGGTTTGGGTTTGAAAGCATCATGTTTCTCATGTACAATCTCCATAAAGACAAATACCATTCAGATTTCCTGTTTATAGCTGAAAGTGACATGTTGAAATTTCACCTTTTAAAAATTTTTACTGTAACTAAACACCTTTGACTAAACACTTCTTTTTGTAGGCAACTTATACTTTAAACTACAGAGAGGAAATTCCCCTTTTATACTTATCACCTGCCACACGCCACAGAATTGCAGTCCTTTTAGCAAACAGTTCACAGTTTCTCTCAGGTTCCTATATCCCCATTTTGCCAAAAAGTAACTTTGAAAGGCAGCTTTCCTCTGTTCTCTGAGAGTTCCTTAAATCAATCATTAGCAGTATTACCTGTTCCGATGATTCTTCTACCCCCTAGCCAACTCAAATCTGAAATCTGTAGATGGCTGCAGGATGCATCTCTTTGACTAGAGACTATCTCTCTCCTGCATCTAGCTGTAAGAGCTTGCAAAGCCAAACAGCCTCTTCACTGTACAGAGGTGCTCTTTATCTGTCAATGTTATTGATTTGTAGGGAAGCCTGTAACCTGATTTTAAAGTGGCTTCCTCTGCCGCCTTCTCGATTGCAACACGAAACACATTATCCTTGTATCATGGTAGAAATGCTGATTTAGCTATCCTTAACTCAACTTCCTTTAATCTTGGAAGGAAATGGATAATTTATAGTTCAACAGCAACACCTCTCTGAGCCATTTGGAGATTCAGTGTCTACGTGTAGTAAACTCAGACTGATACCATTGTCTCCAAGGCTTATGTGCCACCTTCTCTGTAAAACAATCTAAGCGTTTCTTTGATCTCTAACAATCACACCACCCAGGTTTACTGTCGGGCAGACTGCAGAATAGGTTGCATGACTTCCTCAATTTACCCTAAATTTAAAGCTACAGTCACAAAATATAATCTTGTAAACGTCCCAGTTGTAACACACAAGCCAAATTAATGATGGTGCTTATGGTTGAGATGATATCACACTTCTCATTCACTTAAGTCTGAGTTTTGGTGCAAATTGCAGGTGTGTGGTAATGTGTGAAGGACATTAAATAGCATGTATTTGATTATGAATTTACAACGTAGCAAGCTGTGTTTGGTTACAATGGACTGTTCTCTATAATTAACACTGCCTGCCTCCATGGCTGGAACAAGTGTGATGTAGGTAGTCCTGTGTAAGATTATTGTTTAAATGCATTCAAAGATAGATATTACAAACATTTGTCACAATTGTAAGGTACAAAGAACAGTACAGCACAGGAACAGGCCCTTCGGCCCTCAAGCCCGTGCCACCATATGCCTGCCTAAACTAAAATATTTTGCACTTACACAGTCTGTATCCTTCCATTCCAATCCTTTTCATCTATTCATCTAAATACCGTTATTGTACCTGCACCCACCACCTCCCCAGGAAGCAAACCTTTTTGTTGTTTCATAGTTGTCATTGTACTGTTAGATTCTTGGTCTGTGTTAAGGACCAGATCAGAAACTCCAAGGTGTTTTATGAAGTTAGCCTAGACCCTAACTTTTGTATTTGATTTTGGCATTAGGGTGAACATAAGGTGTTTCACACCAGATATGGTTCAAGTGATTCACTAGGAAGCTTTTATCAAAACGTGCTTTATTTAAGAACACTGTTAGAATATAACAAAAAAGCATATTTTTTGCAATTAAAATACTTAAAAATGACAAAGCATAATTCTTAACAGCTCGCTATCTCTATTGTTCCAACTTAGCAGTATTCCCCACAGACATGAATCCCTCCTTTAGAACCAGTTAGCACAGAAACCAAAGATGCTTACGTAGGTACGAGATTTCCAGCCTTTTGACACTTCTGGAGAGTGATCCAGACAGACACATCTTCCAATTCTCATGCAGCAATTTCCAGAGAAAGCTCCATCTCCAAACAGTAGAATCTCAGAGAAAAAGGCTTATTTCTTGGCAGATTCCAGTCTCCACTTCAGACAGAGCAAGAGATATAGAGAAAGCAAGAGGTATAGAGAGAGCAACCTCAAACAGACTGCCTTGAGTTCTCTGGGAAAGGCTAGTTGTAGCTAGTCATATGACCTTACCTGTCAATCAACCTAATCAAGTCCTACTCTGCAATCGCTGGGGAAAACACTTGTGTGTTTAAAAAAGTGGTCTCTTTTAGGTAATGTAAAATGGTCAAGCCACTGCAAGCTATGACCAGGGCAGTCACCTCTCTCAGCAAGCAGATTGCATGAACAATATTTCATGGGACCTATAAGAGCGGGAAAGATGATTAACTTGATTAAGGTGGCAGCCAAAACTTTAGTTTCCCTATGATGGGTTGGAATGCAAAGATTAAATTTACAGCATGGCAGTGGTGGTTCAAGTCTCTCAAATATCCTGTGGTGGCTATGAATATTCATTACATTGAAACTTTCTATATGTCCTACCTTCAAGATTAAGTCAGCAGTGCACTGAACTCTGGTAGCACCCGGTTCACCTCTGTTTAAAGGTGGCATGCAACTGTTGGTTTTGTGCAGTTATGTCCCGAGGTTAACATTTGAACACCTCTGGAAAATATGTATCCTAGAACTTTAAAAATAGCCTTAGTTACAACCCTTTTATTCAGTAAAATATAAAGCAATCTGGGCATTTCTGTCATTCTGACCTGCAGCCTGAAAAGAAAGTAAACATAAAAATACAAGCAATAGGAGCAGAGTTAGGCCGTAAAGCCCTCGCTCCACTATTCAATAAGGTCATAGCTGGAGCTCTACATCAACTTTGCCATGTCACCATATCCTTTGATTTCCTTAGTTCCCAAAAATATATCTATCTAAAACTTGAATGTACTCTATGAATGAGCATCCACAGCCCTCCAAGGGTAGAAAATCCCAAAGGTTCCTAACTCTCCGAGTGAAGAAATGTCTCCTTACCTCAATCCTAAATATCTGACTCCTTATCCCAAATCTATGACCCCTTGGTCCCAGATTCTCCAGCTAGCATAAACAACATCTGAGCATGTCCCCAGTTCAGGCCTGCACAGTATTTTATGCAACTTTTAATGAGATCATCTTTCTTTCATCTTAATTTTAAAGAATGTAGCCCCCATTCTACTCCAATCGATTGACCTTAGAACCACAGCATCCCTACAGTGCAGAAAGAATCCAGTGAGTCTGCACCGACTCATCAAAAGAGCATCCCACCCAGGCCCTTCCCTCCGCCCTATCCCCATAGTCCTGTGAATTTACCATAGCCAATCCACCTAACGTGCACATTTTTGTGACTGTGGGGGAGGAAACCGGAGCACCCGGAGGAAGCGCACGCAGAAAATGTGCAAAGCCCACACGGACAGTCACCCACAGCTGGAATCGAACGCAGGTCCCTGACTCTGTGAGACAACTGTGCTAACCACTGTGCCACCTGCCACCTCCCTCAAGCAGTTTACGCACCAAACAATTATTTTCCACCTCCCATTGAGGCTGATACTTATAAGCAGTTAGCGACACTGCTGGCACATCCCAAAGTGTTGAAAGCACCCTTGTCTGTCTGTACTTGTATGCAAGAACTAAAGCAACCAACTACAACTGCTGAAAATCTGAAATAAAAACAGCAAAAGCTGGAAATACGCAGTGCGTCACAGACCTGAAACGTTAACTGTGGGCAGTGTTTTATCCGTGCACTGTTCCAGACAGCAGAATCATAAATGGACATCACTTCTTTTACATGTTGGGAATCACAACGCAAATTTTAAGTTTGTGCAGTGGATACATGTGCCGTAGGCCATAATGTGGCAGGAGATCACTTTCAATTGTCTGCCTCCTCATTAGCTGTTGATGTCTGGGTCACAACAAGGCATAGTGTTCATAAAAGACAAATTAAGTATTGGCACAATGGTGGCATTGGAGGCACTGTTATGGTATAGATATCACAATGTATTTTGTTCACTTGACTTGTGTGCAAAATGTGCCTTTGCTGGGACATCCTCCTTTGAGGGCATATTGCGCTGTCAAGCTTCATATTTGGCACTTGTTGCTGAATGAAGGGAACTGAGGGATATCTCTCCTGTGTAGGCAACAATGAGACATTATGTTGGACATCAGTCGTAATTGGATGGTAATGTGTGTGGTGTAATTTGTATTCCTAAGGCAATTTGACATGACTGCACATGCATCATCTGCTGGACACCCCATAAACTTGCCAAGCAGATTGGCCAAGGTCACTGACAAGTGCGAGAAGTGATGTGCTGCTCATGTGATCATGGCTTTGACAATGTTGGCAAGGAGCAGAGGGATGGCTCAGGGTGGCTTCATGAACCTGGATGTCAGTGCAAAGCCAGTATCCTCAGGGGGGCCAATCTTTTTGTCCAGTTTGAGAATGTTCTACTTTCTACTTCCCGAAGGTGTAGAGGACATGTGTATGAGGTAGCTCCGAATGGAGGCTGGCAGAGGTGGGTGCACAAATGGGGCAAGGAAATGATGGTTACCCTGCGCATCATGGCTGGTCAAAACAGTTGAGGATGAAGTTGTCCATTCATGTCTCTGCATGACCCTGGCAGCTGCCTCAAGATCTTTGTCGTCCTCATTTTCCTCTGTCATCCTCCTATGAGGATGTTAGCAGTTCACCATGTGTTCAGATCACCAACAACCTGTCCTGGCCCCTCCATGTCGATGCCATAGTTAAGAAAGCCCATCAATGCCTCTTCTTTCTCAGAAGGCTAAGAAAGTTCAGCATGTCCAATACGATTCTCTCCAATTTCTACAGATGTGCCATAGAAAGCATTCTTTCTGGTTGCATCACAGCTTGGTATGGCTCCTGCCCTGACCAAGACCGCAAGAAACTACAAAGGGTTGTGAATATAGCCCAGTCCATCACAGAAACCAGCCTCCCGGCCATCTACACTTCCTACTCGGCAAAGCAGCCAGCATAATCAAGGACCCCGGACATGCTCTCTTCCACCTCCTTGCGTTGGGAAAAAGATACTGAAGCCTGAAAGCATGTACCAACCTACTCAAGAACAGCTTCTTCCCTGCTGCCATCAGACTTTTGAATGGTCCTATTCACACATTAAGCTGATCTTTCTTCTCACCCTATCGGTAACTGTAACACTATGTTCTGCACCCTCTCCTTTCCTTCTCCCCTAATGTACTCTATGGACGGAATGTTTGTCTGTAACAGCTCGCAAGAAACAATACTTTTCATGTGACAATAAATCAATCAATCAATTCCTCCATGTCATCAATTGGCAGCGCTGCGCTTTGCAAAGCCGCACCCATTGTGCAAGGTACAGCAAGCAAAGACAATCTTTGTAGCGCATATTGCAAAACTCTGCTGGACTCCTCAAGGCATTGAAAGCACTCTTTCGGCAACCCTGTGAATGGCCTTGGTGAGCAATGTGCAGTGTTGTAACACTCCTCTGCAGGGCTTTAGGGATGATGAACTGGTGTCATGAGCTACTTTGAGGGGATATCTGTCATCACCCAGGATCCAACTCTGCACTTGGGAAGGGGCCTCAATTAAGTGAGAACTCCCTGGGAAACAAACATACGCCTGAGTCATGATACAATACCTGCATGACAGTATTATAAATGTTTTAGAGTTTTTTTTTTAATTGGCACGGTAGCACAGTGGTTAGCACTGCTGCTTCACAGCTCCAGGGGCCTGGGTTCGATTCCCGGCTTGGGTCACTGTCTGTGTGGAGTTTGCACATTCTCCTCGTGTCTGCGTGGGTTTCCTCCGGGTGCTCCGGTTTCCTCCCACAGTCCAAAGATGTGCGGGTTAGGTTGATTGTTCATGCTAAAATTGCCCCTTACTGTCCTGAGATGCGTAGGTTAGAGGGATTAGCGGGTAAACGTGTAGGGATTTAGGAGTAGGGCCTGGGTGGGATTGTGGTCGGTGCAGACTTGATGGGCCGAATGGCCTGTTTCTGCATTGTTGGGCTTCTATGATTTCTATGATAAAATGGTTCCTCAGAGTTACCAGGCACTTTTTTTGCAGATTAAACCATCTTGTCCCTCGAGGAAAAAGATATCTTTTTTGATATTGACTCACTGCGGTTCCGGCCAGGAGGTAAACAAAATTCCATCAACATTTTCCATTGTAAAAATGCAAACTTACCGTGTCAAATCTAAAGGCTTTGGTTACCCAAAAAAAAACAAGTGGGTGAAGACTTCAGACTTGCTTACATGATTACCATCCCTTCATTGGGACAATGACCTAACACTGAGATCACATGATATAACGGCCACCTGGCTCCCTGCTAAAGATATAGCATCCAGTTCAAACTGCTTTTCCGAGATCTTTTCAGGGATGCAGACAGAATTCCATCAGAAAGAAGTGGGATTTTACGGCCTCGCGCGGGTGAGACTGGAAATTCCTGCCCGAGGTCAACAGACCTTTCTGTTCTCGGACCCTAGCCCATGCCGATTCCATGGCGAGCGAGGTGGTAGAGTTCCGGCCATAGAGTCTGACAGATAAAGCCACTTACTGCTGCAGCCAGTTAAGCAGCAATGTATCTTGCAAGATCTCTTGAAAGAGAAACCAAACCTCTGTCCTCTAACCTGTTCGATTTTCAAGCCTACCTATGAAAGCAGCTTCTGGGCAGATCAACTCTATGAACCATCACAGCTACAGAAAAATCTGCATTTTCAAGACTTTCACGTTAAAGTAACAACTTGCCTATGAAACCTCCGCTGAAATAGAGACTAAATTCCATTTGTATAATTACTGCTTTACATTCAACAGTATCAAGTTGTGTGTGCGTGTGATAGCGTGAGTGAGACTTTACATTTTCATCAACCCCTGTAGAAAGTGTGAGAAATTAACTAACCTTCATTTTTAAAATACAAAAGCTTGTTCCTGGGTTAAACTGACTTGATCACTCCGAGGGTAAGAAAATACACACATTCATGTGCAAACATATTTGATCATGGACAGTAAGACGTAACACCTTTAAAATTGTCTATGGCATTATTTTTTTTCTGGTGTTAACAGGCAACTTGAACATCAAGGGAGTGAAAGCCCTTGTGTTTTACAAATGTAACTGGATATTCCCAGGGAGCTCAAGTAGCCACACGTGTGCAGTCGATTGCACCCTGTACATGTGGAAACCATGCACTGGCCCAGATGACAACTGCTCTTGCGGCCTGACTATCAGCAACAATTCTGAATCTGATGAATTCATTGGCTCTGAAGGGCATTTGTCGTGTCCTGTGCTGTACATATTGTAGCCTGGGAATACCATATATGTCTCCCACGGTGCCCTGAAGTAAGTGTCCAGAGTAGAAGCTTAGAGCCGCAGTTAACTTGAGGGCAACTGGCATGGGATTCCTTACAAAGCTGCAGGTCTTGTTGCAGGAGTAGTATGCACAGATCAGCAACTCCTTCCCAAGAAAGCCTTGGCCATCTCCGACGTTACCCTTAAGATAGCTGGAGGTAGTTGACACACTCCATTCTTCAGGACAGCAGCTGGCCTTAGTTGTCTTTCTCCTGACCTCCTTTTCCCCCCTTTCTCTCTCTCTCTTCCCCCCCCCCCCCCCCCCCCCCCCCAACTACACACACACACACTTGTCTGGTGGCCTTGTGACTTTTGTTGCTGTGCCAACAAGGCCCTCCTCTGGCAAATCCATTTTGCAAAAAGATTTGAATGTATAAGACCCATTGCCGATCCAAAAAATAAACTGTGTGAAGAAAGCAGGAAATTATATGAGCACCTCAGGTGACCTGGTTTCATGGTTTTCATTCCTAGGGCCTTCTGAAGTTGACCAATGGGAATGCTTGATTCCCCCCCCCCCCCCCCAAGGGCCACACCCAGAATTCCTCTCATCCCACAGTGGCCTCCCAACAGTAACCTGATCTCCTGCGAGATAAAAGTTCCTTAGCAATACCTGATCTCCAGAAGGTAGCAGTTTCTTAGCCATGCCAATGGGCACCAACACTGACCCTGCAACTGCCCTATTCAAAATCAAGGACTCGACTCGACTTGTCATGTGTGGTGCAGCTGCCTGCCTTGGACAGACAGGATAAGACGACTGCAACGATGGACCTCCCCCTAAAGGTCGGACCCTGGTTCCGTTCAGACACCTCCTCTCCCGTGCCCCAAAATGTGCCAGTGCTTTGCTCTGCTGTCATTTGAGGACCTGAACACAAGCCCCGGCCTCTTGCTGTGCCATTTCAGGACCCATGAACCACACTCCAGAACTCTCACCCTGACTTTTGCACTGGTAAAGTCGCCTGTGGATTTATTTGTCAGTACCCAATCAGCTGTTTCTGCTGCGTCGCTCTCTTCCACTGGGCCAAAGTTTATCAAGTTCATCTGCCCTGGTCATCATTCTGTAGTTCCTCTCCCCTCTTTAAGCTCATCTTATGCGATTCAACTCCTGCTTCCACAGCCCTATTCCCACTAAACTTCTGGCTATCCCCCCCCTAACTCCTGCTCCTGGTCCTCATTAGCCATTATTGTTAATAGTTCTCTCTTCAGACCCGCTTGCCTTTAAATCTGCCATCATCATTCCTCTCCTCAACATGGCCAACCTTTGCCCCTTGAAAACTACCATCCTTTCTTTTCCAAAGCCCTTGAATGTGTTATCGCTTCCCAAATCTGTGCTCTTCTTTCCAGGAGCTTTATGTTTGAATCCCTTCAAACAGGTTTCTGACCCGATCACAGTTCTTATCAAAGACACAAATTTTACCCTATCTGACTGTGATTATAAATATCCATCCTTGCCCTTCTTGATCTGTCTGCAACCTTTGACATGTTACGGGCAGGAGGGTGTTTAATTTGAACAGCCCTGCTTTGTCTTCTCAGGGAGGAGGGGGTGGGGCCCTAATGATGCTGATGATTGGGCGGGGGGGAGGGGGCCAGGTTGCTTTAAAGGTCAATCTGAGATGGGGCCTTGCCGGTGTCCTCACGCTCTGCCCTCTGAATCAAGCCGCAAATCTAACCCCTTCCTGAAAATGACTGAGGAGGGATTGGGATCACGCTGACTGACCCTGTGGGAATCACACTGCGTTTTCCGCCAGAGGTGGCACCTAGTCATTTTTTTGGAGAATTGTACCCCATGCCATATCGATAATCCTACCTTCTATTGCTTGAGATGTCCTCCATACCCAGAGAATCTGTCCAACTTCTATTCAAGAAGCTGCAATAAATCTATACACTTGCTCTATTCATAGAATCCCTACAGCGCAGAAGGAGGCCATTCGGCCCATCGAGTCTGTACTGACCACAATCCCACCCAGGCCCTAATCCTGCAACCCCACACGCTTACTCTGCTAATCCCCCTGACACCAGGGTCAATTTAGCTTGGCCAATCAACCTAACCCGCACATCTTTGGACTGTGGGAGGGAACCGGAGCACCCGGAGGAAACCCACCCAGACACGGGGAGAACATGCAAACTCCACACAGACAGTGACCTGAGCCCAGAATTGAACCTGGGACCCTGACGCTGTGAGGCAGCAGTGCTAACCACTGTGCTACCGTGCCTCTGGTATATAAATGCTTCTTGGTATCTACCCAACCTCTGGCTTTAACATTTTATATTTATGCCCTGTAGTTCTTCTATTCCTACCCAGTTCAAATAACCCAACAATGTGAATGGAATATATTCCTTTGGTGTGTAAGGTTACTGCTAGCCCACGACCGGGGAACTATTATTGAAGTATCAAATAAAAGGTATCTTGTGATGCAATTTTAGCTGTGTAAAAGGTTTAAAAATACTTGAAACCTCCTCTATGTTGTTGGTACTTGCTAACAATTAACAATATCATTAATTATTGTCACTTGCTTGAAACGTGGTGCTGTAACCTCGGTCTGCAACCATTTAAACAAATAACCACCTATTGTTTGTTCTTGTTCCAAAAATGGCACTGTAACCTGCTGTTTCTGAGGCGCATCCCTCCTATTCTCCTCAACTGCTTTCTTAAATATGAACTCATTTGATTTTTGCTACCCAAGCCTTGGATTTGGATGTCTTGCTCATTGCTCTATAAACTGATCAGCCATCCCCAACATCTCACTGCTAAACGAGCAGATGGGGTGCTTTAATTTGTTAAAGATGCTGTATTTCTGGTGGTTATTGGTGTTCAAAAGAATTATGAACCTGCGTGGTCCAGAAGCACCCTTTCACTTCCTCCCCACTAGAGCCCGTCTCTTGCTCCGAGTTACACATGATTTATTATTTATGCTGTTACTGTAGGGTGAGTGAAGCACATCTCCACAAACTTCTTTTCAAATTATTTTAATCAGCTGTGCATTCTGTTCATCAGCAGCTGAAAGCAAAAGAAAGAACTTTCATTTATTTAATGCTTTTCATAACGTTGTGAGGAGTCTAATATGTGTTTACCCCGGTCCAACGCCGGCATTTCCACATCATTTCATAACGTTACCATGTCCCAAAGCGCTTTGCAGCCAGTAAGTAGTTTTGAAATGTAGTCACTATTGTAATGTGGAGTCTAATTCGTGTACAGCAAGCTCCCACCAACAGCAGTGAGGTAACAAGCAGCGCATCTGTTTGTTTTAATGTTGGTTTGTGAATAAATATTGAGGAGACTGGGAGACTTCCCCTGCTCTTCAAAGTAGTGTCATGGGATCTTTTACATGAGAAGACAGACGTTTAACATCTCATCCATAAGACGGCACCTCTAATAGTACTGCGCTGAAGTGTCAGCCTGGATTTCAAGCTCAAAGTCTTTGGATGGGACTTGAACGCACAACCTTCTGACTCAAGCAGGCATGCTACAAATTTTATTTGATAACATATTCGTGAAGTGCTTTGGGACATTTTCTGCGTTGAATGCACTAAAAAGTTGGTGTTTTTCTGCTATTATTCATCTACTTAACAGCAAATTTAAGTTGTTGCTGCATGTTGAATTTATATAAGCAGCCATCTAATCAGTTTGTGCATTTAAAAAAAAACACTGCTCTTCGGAATGCTTAGGAAAACGCACCAAGCATGGAATAAGTTCACACCTAGTGAGAGCACGATACATTATTTAAATATCTGTGATCTTGACTGCAGGCAGTATTGTCTGTTGACAGATTAGCAAGCCTACACTATGTGTGTCCATGTGTTAATTGGCCTAAGCACTATAGTAGTGCCTGATTTACGGTGTTTTGTTCAAGCAAATGGTCCAAATGTAAACAGTGGTTAATGATCACAGGTTTGATGAGTAGCTTTCTGCCTTTTTAATAATTTTAGACCAATTTCCCTGTAACATTACTGCAGGCTATCGGAGTTGCTGCTAGAGGGCACAATTCGATTGGTTTAGCAACTGTACCTTAACCTTCATTCTTACTTGGACTGTTTTGAACCTTTGAAGGCTGAGGCAGTGTTTCTGTACTCAAACGAGATTTTAAAATGTTTATATCTTGTAACACAATCTAAATAATTTTTGCTTGTTTAATGTCATTTATCACAACGTATTCCTCCACATTTACCTCATAAATGAGCATTTACAAATCTACACCTCTTTTTTTTTTCTAACCATTTAAAGAGCTTATGTTTTTCATGCACCTTCTCCAGATTCCCGAGTTCTTGACATCTAATGATTTACTGTGGTCCTGCCGGCAAACACAGCCATTTTGTAATCCGCAAGGAATCACAAACAGCGATGAGTTGAAGGACTAGTTGATCTTTTTTGGTGGTGTGGGTTGAGGCAGGAATGTTGTGCAGGACACCAGGAAAGGTCCTTTCCCCTCTTTGAAAATTATATGGGATCTTTTTACTCTGCACCTAAACAAGTCAGTAGAACCTAGGTTTAACTGATGACATGAAAATAAAAAGAACTTGCATTTATGTAGCTCCTTTCACAACTTAATGTGCACAAGTGTTTTGCAGCCAATGAAATTTTTTTTGAAGTATTGTTGCTATTTTAATCTAGGAAAACATGACAACTTTCTTTAAGAATTCTGTATTAAAGGAAATAAATGAATCTTGTGCTTTCGTAATCACCAGACATCTGAAAGTGCTTTACACCCAAGAAAGTACTTTTGAAGTATATTGATTGTTTCTAATGCAGGAAATGTGAAGCCAGTTTATGCACAGCAAACTCCCATGGGTGGCATGGTGGCAGTGTTTAGCATTGCTGCCTCACAGCGCCAGGGACCCAGGTTTGATTCCCAGCTTGGGTCACTGTCTGTGCGGAGTCTGCATGTTCTCCCCGTGTTTGTGTGGGTTTCCTCCAGGTGCTCCGGTTTCCTCCCGTAGTCTGAAACATATGCTGGTTAGGTGCATTGCCCATGTTAAATTCTCCCTCAGTGTACCCGAACAGGCGTCAGAATGTGGCGAATAGGGGATTTTCACAGTAATTTAATTGCAGTGTTAATATAAGCCTACTTGTGACTAATAAATACACTTAACTGAACAAATAATGACCAAATAGTGTGAGGGATTAAAAATTTATTCAGGACACTAGGGATATCCTGCTTTTTACATCTACCTGAGAGGGTAGGCAGGACTGCAGTTTAAAGTCTCATCCTAAAGATGGCACTTCCAACAATGCAGCACACCTCCTTCTGTGTTAGAAAATAACATGTATTTATCAGCTATAATAATCAAAGCAGCATTCTGATACAAATAGCACATAATAGTGAGTGAAACCTCTAATCTAAGAGCGTAGCATGAGATGTCCTTTTATTTTCTAAGGTGTTCTTATTTTCAAAGTGACTATTGTATTGGAGCTTTGACGTAGAAAACTTCCCACTTTTTGAAAATCTATTTTATTGGATATGGGTGTCGCTAGTAAGGCCAGCATTTCTTGCCCATTCCTAATTGCTCTTGAATTGAGTAGCTTGCTAGGCCATTGCAGAAGGCAGTTAAGAGTCAGCCGTGTAGTTGTGCGTTTGGAGCCACATGTAGGCCGGACCGGGTAAGGATGGCAAATTTCCTTCCTTAAAGGCAATTAGTGAGCCAGATGGCTTTCTCAAGACACATGAGGCAGGCGAAGTATGGGGTGACTTTTGCTTTCTGCAGTTTGTTTTTCTTGGGACAGGTCACTAGCCTGAAGTCAGAGTCGATAGCACAGGGATGCCACTCTGCATCAAGCATCGTTGACCAAGAGTTTCTCCTGCTCTTGCTGCCTGCCATAAGCATGTTTGAAGGATTTGCAGGTTAACAATCAACCAGTTTGGTTGTATTACGAATGCACCTTCCATGGCCATCAAGTCCCGAAGTGGGACTTCAACCTGGAGTTTCTGTTTCAGAGATAGGGCACTACCCACTGCACAACAAGACCGCCCATTGGCCATTGTTTGTATTCTTAGTGTCAGCAATCTTGAAAAGCCGGCTGAGGTTATGATCAGCACCAACAGCTGCAACAATGCTAAGAATTTGGACGTAATTCTAACAGCAAAACTGATGTGCCATGTACAGTATCAGTACAGTGAAAGCTGTTTCTAATGACAGTCTCAGGTGGCTGACAACTGTGGTTGGTGTTGGATGTGTATGAATTTTCTGGGTCCCCACGGCGTTGGGTGAATGTGCCTCTTCTGGGCCCTCATGGTGCCTGGTGCATGCGTGTCTTCTTTGTCGACATGGCGTCAGCTGTGTACACATCTTCTGGTGTGCATTTTCAAGCAGGTTGCTTTTAAAAGTAGGGATCATGGCTGCACATCTGATTTTCTAATCCTGATACCTGCATGGACAAAGAAAAGAATCCAGCAATAATCCATCAGTCTTTGCAATCTTCAGATTAAGATGAGTACATTGAACATCTTACAATGTGATATAAGACTGTGTCTCATGTTCTATGTTCGCAACATGGTTTGAGGCATTGAAGGCTGTCTGTAGTTCATAATTATGTGCATGTGGTTTCAGAGTATATGTTCTATATTTTACAATGTAATTTTTTTGGAAGTGTCAATAAATGTCTGTTTTTGGGAGTGTTGGACCTGGACTTTTTTAGTCAACAACGAGGAACTTAAATGCCTTCCAGTGCAAAAGCATGAAAAATCTAATACTTTGCAGCTCGAAGCATAAATATTTTCGCTATTTTTCCATAAACTAGGAAGAAGCACCATCTCGAAGAAAATTACCATTCATCTAAAAACTTGCTGTAATCATGGGGAGTTTAGGAGGGAGGTGGTCAGACAGAAAAGCTTTCATGTCTTTTTTTAAATTGCTGGTACTGTAATTAGCTTGGTGGCCAGAGGGGAAGGCTCAAAGTATGGACTAATCTAGCTGGGTAATAAAGAAGCTTCACTGTCTTTAAAACAACTCTTTCCTGCACAGTACAATGATACAGGGCTAATTTATCTTGGGGTATAAGGATTCCGAAGTACTTTCTTGCTTTTCACAGGCATTAGGTGGCAGTAGTGTGATATTGTTGGATTCTGTATCTTCTTCAGTTTCTGCCTTTTCCCTACTCTTAGTAAAATGTCATCATCTGGGTGGATCAAGATTATAATTTATTAACTACCTTGGATTAGGAATGAAAGAAGCCGCCTACTATAGTTGGTATACATGCCAAATATTAGATATGCCCCCTTCTGATGCAGGTTACAGGCTCTGATCAGTTGGTGGCTTGTTTCATGATTATCTTGGCATTTCTTTGTATTTTGAAATGAACTGTGCATGACAGCAGTTTAATTCTGGTGTAGAGAGGTTATCAATGTATAAAGACATTTTATCACCAGATCTAAACTCTGAGAGGATATCCTTGGGCTTCAGAGTCTACATCAGCCCAATGACAGTACATTAAGTTGCGCATTAACCTTGTTGTTGATTTTAATGTAAGACTACAGCCTCCTGTTGCAAATTAGGATCTGCTATAAAGGCTGGATAGTATAAAGCAGGTAGTTACAGAAATAAGCTTTATAAAAGCCAAAATAGACTTTCAGCTAATTCAGTAACTATTCCGTGAAGCTTTTTGCTCTTCCAGTTTTTCTGTTTAGGTTCCATTGCGTTTCACGCTGTAATAATGCTTTTGCTATCATTGCTCTTAAACTAGCTGCAGGGAGATGCGAGATGGTCTGAAGGTGTCCTTCAATTTACTTCCTTTCCTTCCCTCCCAAGGAGAACTGCACAGCTTGTTTTCTTCTCTCTCTCACCCTCTCCGAGAAAAGCACAGCACATTTAGTTTAGGAACTCGCTGTGTGAGCAATTCTGAGTAGTTTATTACTATTGTACTGGCATGGTCATGTCAATTTTCAAATGTTTATCACAACTTTTGTTTTGAGGGCAAATGCCTACTTTTAAAGCTGAAACTTAAAATTAAATTAAAGAGCTATTGTTTAATTTGCCTTTTAGTTGGCTGGGTGCCTTAATCATGGTGATGGGTTTCCACCCATTTAAGTGTTTCTGAAATAAAATGTTGAGAATAGCATACCATTTGCCTGATTATGGAGTACACACTTATCTTCTCCCCCATTACTGCAGGCAATTCTAGTCCACATATTAGGAAGGATATATTCACCTTTGAAGGAGCGTTGTGTAGATTTTCTAGAATTACACCTGGTCTCCAAGAGTTAAATAAAAGGAGAGATTACACAATTTAGGGTTGTGCTCCCTTAATTTAGAGAGCCAAGTTCCACACGCATGAGGACGGCCTCAACCGGGATCTTGGATTCATGTCACACTACATGTAACCCCCCACCATTTGGCCTGTGCTTAAAAAATCCTGATGTGGAGATGCCGGCGTTGGACTGGGGTAAACACAGTAAAAAATCCTGACAACCATCCTGGCCTGAGACAATTCACACCTCTTTAACCTGTGATTATCCTTCTCTCCACTTGCATTGCCTGTACCTGTAATGACTCCCATTCCAACCATTTTTGAGGAGGTAACTAAGTGTGTTGATGAAGGTAGGGCAGTTGATGTCATATACATGGATTTTAGTAAGGCGTTTGATAAGGTCCCCCATGGTCGGCTCATGATGAAAGTAAGGAGGTGTGGGATAGAGAGAAAGTTGGCCGATTGGATAGGTAACTGGCTATCTGATCAAACTCAGAGGGTGGTGGTGGATGGAAAATTTTTGGACTGGAGGCAGGTTGCTAGCGGAGTGCCACAGGGATCAGTGCTTGGTCCTCTGCTATTTGTGATTTGTATTAATGACCTAGAGGAGGGGGCTGAAGGGTGGATCAGTAAATTTGCTGATGACACCAAGATTGGTGGAGTAGTGGATGAGGTGGAGGGCTGTTGTCGACTGCAAAGAGACATAGATAGGATGCAAAGCTGGGCTGAAAAATGGCAGATGGAGTTTAACCCTGATAAATGTGAGGTGATTCATTTTGGTAGGACTAATTTAAATGTGGCTTACAGGGTCAAAGGTAGGGTTCTGAAGACTGTGGAGGAACAGAGAGATCTTGGGGTCCATATCCACAGATCTCTGAAGGTTGCCACTCAAGTGGATAGAGCTGTGAAGAAGGCCTATAGTGTGTTAGCTTTTATTAACAGGGGGTTGGAGTTTAAGAGCCGTGGGGTTATGCTGCAACTGTACAGGACCTTGGTGAGACCACATTTGGAATATTGTGTGCAGTTCTGGTCACCTCACTATAAGAAGGATCTAGAAGCGCTGGAAAGAGTGCAAAGGAGATTTACCAGGATGCTGCCTGGTTTGGAGGGTAGGTCTTATGAGGAAAGGTTGAGGGAGCTGGGCTGTTCTCTCTGGAGCGGAGGAGGTTGAGGGGAGACTTAATAGAGGTTTATAAAATGATCAAGGGGATAGATAGTGAACGTTCAAAGACTGTTTCCTCGGGTGGATGGAGCTATTACAAGGGGGCATAATTATAGGGTTCATGGTGGGAGATATAGGAAGGATGTCAGAGGTAGGTTCTTTACTCAGAGAGTGGTTGGGGCGTGGAATGGACTGCCTGCAGTGATAGTGGAGTCAGACACTTTAGGAACATTTAAGCGGTTATTGGATAGGCACATGGAGCACACCAGGATGATAGGCAGTGGGATAGCTTGATCTTGGTTTCAGATAAAGCTCGGCACAACATCGTGGGCCGAAGGGCCTGTTCTGTGCTGTACTGTTCTATGTCTATGTCTAACCATTATCTTGCAATTGAGTCTCTGTCTATATATGCCATATTTGTGAACCCAACTCTCCACTCACCTGATGAATGAGCAGCGCTCCGAAAGCTCGTGATACCAAATAAACCTGTTGGACTTTAACCTGGTGTTGTGAGACTACTTACTGTGCCCACCCTAGTCCAAAGCTGGCATCTCCACGTCTCAATTTAGATGGCTAAGGGCTGATTTGATTGAAGTTTTCAAAATATTTTAAAGGGAACAGATAGGGTAGATAGAGAGAAAGTTGTGGATTTTCACAGTCAACCTGACTGACTCTAGAGGCCTTTAAAAATGGTGGGCGAATCTGAATGCAGCAAGTAGGGCTCCATTTCCAACAGATTATATTTTTGCCGCCAGGGGGAAGAAAGTGGACACGAATCACACGGGGGGAAAACTAACTGAGCAGGGCCATTTGAAATGGGTGCTGAGTGCAAATAGATCCCATTTTCACTGTTCAAAGGACTTTATCCTTAGTGTGTGAGTCATAAATTTGGGGAGTAGACATAAATGCTCCTGATTGTTTCTTGCAAAGATGGTCATTGTTGAGTTTTGTGTGGTACAAATGTCACTTGCCACTTATCAGCCTAAGCCTGAATGTTGTCCGTATGTTGCTGCATATGGATATGGACTGCTTCTGTATCTGAAAAATCATGCATGATGTTGAAAACTGTGCAATCATCAGCGAATATCTTGAGTTCCGACCTTATGATGAAGGGAAGGTCATTGATGATATAACTGAAGATGGATGGGCCTGGGACACTACCTGAAGAACTTCTACAATGATATTCTTGGGACGGAGATGATTGACCTCCAACAACCAAAACCTTCCTTTGTCCTTGATGACTCCAACCAGTGCAGTTTTCTGCCGATTAACTTCCCATTAACTTCTATTTTGCTGGGGCTTCTTGTTGCTCCTTGATGAAATGCTGCCTTGATGTCAGGGGTCGACATTCTCACCTCCCCACTTCAGTTCAGCTCTTTTGCATGTAGAAGTATTTCCTGACTCCCCAGCCAGTGGTGAGGGGGCAAACAGCGAAAAGTCATCTGTTCCCCATATTTCAAGAAACTTTTTTTAGATTGCATGAGCTGCTAAAGTCAACTCTGAACTGCTAGATTGCAATCTGTCAGGTAGTCACTGTTGGGGAGTTTTTAAACCAGTTTTGCCTACAGCCATTAGCCGAAACTTTGAGTCACATTGGTGCAGGTTTCGCATAATCTGATAACAGCTTCATCTTGTTACAATATGTGACAAGTCACTAGCCTGCATGGAGCAAAACCATATTTTACAACTGCAGAAATGGCGAGGTTCAAAAAAAATTGAAGACTTTATATTGATTAGCTACGATGAAGGCATTCTGAGATAATGAGTTAAACACATACCCACGGCATGTTTTCCAGTAGTGGCGGCAGCTCACCATTGGCTGCCGCTGGGATCTTCCCATCCCGCTGATGTCTACGGCATTGTGTGGCTCACCCGTCCCGCCGCCGGGGAATCCACTGCCGAGGGTTGCCTTCGGCAGGACCAGAAGATCCCACCGGCGTGAAGAGCCAGGAAATCCCAGCATACTGTAAAGGTGGGACTTGTTTCTGTGAAACGTGGAGGTAAGTTATTTGCACGAAAGCATCCCTCTACACCTTGCTCTGTGGGCACTGATTCACCGGGCCCCAATTAGAGACAATGTCCTATCAACACTTTCAAGCTTTTCTTTCATTAATTTATCATGTCGTCAAATTAATAACACTGCAGCCGTGCTCCAGTATTCCCCAAGCAGTGTTGTCTGTAATTTGCTGAAAGAATAAACTATTGTAAGGTCCCAAGGTAACAGTGTCTGTCCAAGATTAGAAGAAACATTACATGTATCCTTAATTACTTGTACTTCTTCCTTTTACAGCCAAATGGCTGATCTATTTATAAATGAAATAATGTATTGATATATTGGAGCATTGTGCAACCACTGACATATATGTAACCATTCTGGCAAATGAGATGACTGACCAGTCCAGTTGATCATATTTTGACAGTGTGGTTGAGAGAGGAATGTTAACCAGGACACGAGAAGTACTATCCTCTTCTTCCAACAGCTTTATGGTTCAACAGCACCTCCCAGACCCACAACCTTTACCACCTAGCACTCAGATCACAATCAGTAAGGATAGGCAACAACACCTCCTCCACAATCATCCTCAACACCGGTGCACCACAAGGCTGCATTCTCAGCCCCCTATACTCCATATACACCTATGACTGTGTGGCCAAATTCCCCTCCAATTCGATTTTCAAGTTTGCTGACGACACCACCATAGTGGGTTGGATCTCAAACAATGACGAGACAGAGTACAGGAATGAGATAGAGAATCTGGTGAACTGGTACAGCAACAATAATCTCTCCTTCAATGTCAACAAAACAAAGGAGATTGTCATCGACTTCAGGAAGCGTAAAGGAGAACATGTCCCAGCCTACATCAATGGGGATGAAGTAGAAAGGGTCGAGAGCTTCAAGTTTTTAGGTGTCTAGATCACCAACAACTTGTCCTGGTCCCCCCATGCTGACACTATGGTGAGCTTTCTTAACCAACGCCTCTACTTTCTCAGAAGACTAAGGAAATTTGGCATGTCAGCTAAGACTCTCACCAACTTTTATAGATGCACCATAGAAAGCATTCTTTCTGGTTGTATCACAGCTTGGTATGGCTCCTGCTCTCCACAAGACCGCAAGGGTCTACAAAAGGTCGTGAATGTAGCCGAATCCATCACGCAAACCAGCCTCTCATCCATTCACTCTGCCTACACTTCCCGCTGCCTCGGCAAAGCAGCCAGCATAATTAAGGACCCCACGCAGCCTGGGCATTCTCTCTTCCACCTTCTTCCATCGGGAAAAAGATACAAAAGCCTGAGGTCATGTTACTTAGACACTGCAGTGCTCCTTGAATCATTGCCCTTGCTGCATCCCGAGATCCCACACTCAATGCCATGCATCGCCACACACAGAGACCTCTCTTCAGCAGCACCGACTCACTATCTCAAAAGCTGCATCGCGCCCTGTACCATAAAACCTTTTTTTCCCTTCCTTTCAGATGTCAAAAGTTGTGAGTTTCCAACAATGCCAGAATACCAATACCCCTCCGGATGGTTCTTCTCAAAGATCCTGGCTTCATTCCCATTCACCCCAGTTCAATGAATTTCAAGCTCAACATGATGCTGAGCTCTTTTTCCCCATGGCATTCAGCCTGGTGCCCACTTCTTTGGTCAGGAGCCTTGCCGCTGCACAGCAGACCCTGTCACTCAGCTTCAGAATTCTTGTTTGACCAGGATCCCTCCCTCTGTCTCCTATCTTCCCTTCATCTTTTTATGAGGAACTACCGGAGTGCCATCAGCCGTCCCAAATTCTCTGCTTCTTTCACTGAGTCTAACCATCCCTCTCTGGACTTGCAGCACTCTGTTCCCTCTGGTCCAACCCCGATATTGTCATCAAACCTGATGAAATGGCAATGTTGTTGTTTTCCCAAACTAATTTGTGCCTAGAAGAAGCTGAATGCCAACTCTCTAACACCTCCTTGCACCTTCCCCAGACCATGACCCCACAATCAAAGATGAAGCCATCGTTTCCAGGATTGTGAATGAGCTCAATTCCTCTGAAGATCTTCTCTCCGGTCTCCAAACTTGTAGTCATAGAATCCCTACAGTTCAGAGGAAGACCATCAAGGCCCATCGAGCCTGTACTGACAACAATCCCACTCAGGCCCCATCGCCGCAACCCCACGGATTTACCCCGCTAGTCCCCCTGACACCAAGGAGCAATTCAGGATGGCCAATCAACCTAACCCACACGTGTGTGGGAGGAAACCGGAGCACCTGGTGGAAACTCACGCAGGCACGAGAGAACGTGCAAACTCCCGGGTCCCTGAGAGGCAGCAGTGCTAACCAATGTGCCACCGTGCCCAACTTTGAACAATCTGATGAAAAAGAGACAGAGACACAATGACAACTAATATTTATATAGCACTTTTAGCATAATGAAACATCTCAAGATGCTTCACAGGGAAGTATGATACCGAGCACCTAAGATAACAAAATAGCCAGATAGCGAAAAGCTTGGTCAAAGAGGCAGGTTTTAAGGAGTGTCTTGAAGGAGGAACGCAAGGAAGGTAGAAAGGCAGAAAGATGTATGGAGGGAATTCCAGAGCTCGAGGCCTAGGCAACTGTGGGCATGGTCATTCTGATCCAGACTCAAAACCTTGGCTCTATTCCCTCTCCACAGATGCTGTCAGACCTGCTGTGATTTTTCAGCGTTTTCTGTTTTTGTTTCAGATTCCAGCATCAACAGTAATTTGTTTTTGCCACGTTCCTAAGGATGGTTGAACTGGTTTTCTCACTGATCAACTGCTCCTTTAACTCCAATCATTTCTTCCAATAAAACATTGGAACAGGAGTAGGCCATTTATCCCCTCGAGCCTATTTTAAAATTCATTGAGATCATGGCTGATCTGCGATCTATGTTCACTTGCCCGATATCACTTAATACTTACAACTGTACAGAACATTGGTAAGCCACATTTGGAGTACTGCATACAATTCTGGTCGCCCTGCTATAGGAAGGATGTTATTAAACTGGAAAGGGTGCAAAAAAAAGGATTTACAAGGATGTCTGACTTGAAGGTTTGAATTATAAGGCTGGGACTTCTTCCCCTGGAGCATAGAAGGGTGAGGAGTGACCTTATACAGGTTTATAAAATCATAAGGGGCACAAATAAGGTGAATGATCATGGTCTTGTCCCCAGAATGGCAAGGGGGGGGGGGCTGTCAGAGGTGGTGGTAGAGGCAGGTAATATTAGAACATTTAAAAGACATTTGGACAGGTGTATGGATAGGAAAGTTTGAGGGATACGGGCCAAACATGACTAGTTCAGTTTAGGAAACCTGGTCGGCATGGACGAGTTGGGCCGAAGGGCCTGTTTCCGTGACTTTCTAGCTAACAGAAATTTTATAATTAACAATTGATCAAGCATTAATTTCTGTTTGTAGAAAAGAGTTTCAAAACTTCTGCCACCCTTTTGCGTGAAGAAATACTTCTTAATTTCACTGTTGAAAGACCGAGCCCTAGTTCTAGAGTTCCTAATTTGCAACAGTGCTGGAGGTTGGATTTTTGCTACTTAGGTGGGTAACTGAACATGGACAGACCTGAGCAGTCATATGTAGATGAAAAAGAACTAAAAATCTCAGAGCTTTCACTCATACACACTTGATATAAAAGGCTCATGTATGAAGCACATACAAATATTTTAAATCTCAAGTGTTCAATCAGTTATAAAAACAAACTTCTATGCAGTGACCACATCAAAGACAAGCTAACCCTTTGATAGCCTCTTTAAACTTAGAAAATGTGAACTCCGCCCCTACTAAGCTAAGCTACATAACTCAGCCATTAATTCATAATGTCCTCAGCTGGGAAATGTCACAAAATCGTTAGAACCTGCAGGACCAGGTAGATGGTAATAGTTTTTTTCTGACATACACCAGGTGGCCTGTAAATCAAAGCAATCGAGTAAAGGCATTAGTTAAAACTCTGATATCTTCAGCCTATTTTTTAAACAAATGTTTTAAGGGCTTAGGATTTAAATAGCTTTAGTTGTGACACTTAAACAGATCTTTTTCCCCGTGACGTTCAGTGACATTACTATTGCTGGATTCCCCACTATCAACATCTTTGACCAGAAACTGAACTGGACCAGCCATATAAATACTGTGGCTGCAAGAGCAGGTCAGAGGCTGGGAATTCTGCAGTAACTAAATCACCTGACTTCCCAAAGCCTGTCTGTCATCCACAAGGCACAGGCCAGGACTGTGCTGGAATACTCTCCACTTGTCTGAATGAGTGCAATCCCAACATTCATGAAGCTCAATGCCATCCAGGAAAAAGCAACTTGATTGGTACCCACCACCTTACACATTGGAGGTGGAGGCAGTGAATGTTTAAGAGGCAACAGTGTGTACCATCTACAAAATGCACCACAGCAACTCGCCAAGACTGCCTCGGCAGCACCCTGCAAAACCACTACCTCTACCACCTAGAAGGACAAGGGTAGCAAATACATGAGAACGCTAGTACCTGCAAGTTCCCCTCCAAACCACACATCATCCTGATTTGGAAATTTATCTGGGTTCTTTCATTTTTTACTGAGCTAAAATGCTGGAACTCCCTTCTTAACAGCGCTGTGGGTGTATCTACGCCACATTGGCCTCAGCAGCTCATGAAGGCAGCTCACCGCCACCTCCTCTAGGGGAATTAGAGATGAGCAATAAATGCTGATCTAGCCAGCAACATCCATATCCCATGAACAAATAAATAACATTTGATAAGGTGAAGGGAAGAGCAAATTGCAACGGAGAGTTTAAGACCGCAAGAACACTTGGGTCAGTTTCATGAACTAATGGCAGAGGCTGCACAATATAGAAGAAAGTGCAGTAAATGTGCTTTGGAAATAAGGAAAGGAAATGGATTTTAAATGGGATAGACTGACAGAGGGGCCTTGCTGTAAAGATACACAGCTTATTCATGGTAACAATTCATTCAAGGTAGCAGCAAAAATGGATAGCTACGTTTTTTTTAAAAAGTGAACCGTTTCCTTGATTTCTGCATCTAAAGGCCTGGACTACAAAAACAAGCAAGTTATATTGAACTTGCTCAAATCCTTGGGTCTTGTGTATTGTTTTGGACTCCCCCTTAGAGGAAAGAGCTAACAAGTAGTAGAAACGTTGTGGTGTATATTCACCTAGGATAAAGCCAAGGATGCAAGGTTACCACTAAGAGGGCTTTTTCACTTGATCAAAGGTAAAGGCATGGCTTGACAGAAGTCCCAGGATTACGAAAAGCGCAATAGGAGATATTGTTGACTTGTGTTCATGAGCTGCCAAGACGATAATGGACTATAAATTTAAAATGATCACAGAGAAATAAATTAGGCGTTGGGGCAAAAGGTCCTGAGTGGTTAGAATGTGGAATGCTCTGCCGTGAACCATGGCTGAAATAGAGTTCAAAGGTGAATTAAATGTGATTTAAATAGCTGCTTGAAAAAGAGGAACATTAAAAATGTATGGATGCAAGCCAGAGAAGATGTAAGTAGCTCATTGACAAAAAACATGATTTGTTGGGTCTAAATGCCAGTTTTTCTGTCCTGCATCATTCTAGGCTTATGATTCTATCTTGATAAATAAGGCTTTCTCTAAAGTTCTCCAACTCATTCATCAGTTTTAGCCAGGTGTGATGCACTATGTGCAACTAATTACTTCTTAACACCGCCATCACTGGTGTAATATAAATCATGCAGCATAATCATAGGCATTTAGTTCAATGGCATGAATATTGTTGCCTTAAGAGGACTATCCTGTATATAGGACATGCGACAGGACTGATAGTTTTATGAAAAATAAATTGCAGTAATTTGGGGCACTGCTGAGCTCGTGAATTGCGAGGATAGTAAAGCGCATCATGCGATTCACAATCAGCAGGGAGTACTTCTGGTACACTGATGCTGAAGTAGTGAATGCAGTGGTGATTATTATGGAGACTTGACATATCTTTGATTTGATTTATTATTGTCACATGTATTAGTATACAGTGAAAGGTATTGTTTCTTGCGCGCTAAACAAACAAAACATACCGTACATAGGGAAGGAAAGGGGAGAGTGCAAAATGTAGTGCTACAGTCATAGCCAGAGTGTAGAGAAGGGTCAACTTAATGCGAGATACGTCCATTCAAAAGTCTGAGGCAGCAGGAAAGAAGCTGTTCTTGAGTCGGTTGGTATGTGACCTCAGACTTTTGTATCTTTTTCTCCGTGGAAGATGGTGGAAGAGAGTATGTCTGGGGTGTGTGGAGTCCTTGATTATGTTGCCTGTATTTCTGAGACAGCAGGAAGTGTAGACAGTGTCAATGGATGGGAGGTTGGTTTGAGTGATGGATTGGGCTTCGTTCACTACCCTTTGTCGTTTATTGCTCTGAGCCTTGGACAAAGCAGGAGCCATACCAAGTTGTGATATAACCGGAAAGAATACTTTCTGTGGTGCATCTGTAGGAGTTGGTGAGAGTTGTAGCTGACATGCCAAATTTCCTCCGTTTCCTGAGAAAGTAGAGGCATTCGTGGACTTTCTTAACTATGGCATCGGCATGGAGGGACCAGGACAGATTGTTGGTGATTTGGAGACCTAGAAACTTGAAGCTCTCAACTATTTCTATTTCATCCCTATTGATGTAGACAAGGGCATGCCCTCCACTATGTTTCCTGAAGTCAATGACTATCTCCTTCATTTTGTTGACATTGAGGGAGAGATTATTGTCGTCGCCCCAGTTCACCAGATTCTCTATGAAGAATGTTGTGCTGAAATGGTTCAGACTGTTAAGATCACCATTTACATTGTGGCGTCTCACGATACAGGCAGATGAAAGGACCAGTTTGCTGTGATGGGATGTCTTGAAGGGCAACAGGTTCAGGTCCTTTCGGTCCAGGGACTGGATGAATATGGCCTTGGTTCAGAGAGAGGGTGTGGTTTCATGATGCGGATCGGACCCTAGGAAACGGATGCTGTCTTTTGGACATAAAATTATTGTAATGTAAGTTTAGGAGTAAAGTTATGGGGACTGATGGCATAAATTTAGAATTCAATAAGGCAGATTGATAGAAACTATTCTCTCTGATAGAATGCAGAACAAGGGGGCTTAATTTTAAATTAGTCATAGGCCATTTAGTGGAGAACGTTTTCCATTCACAGGGTGGTATAAATCCCTGTTTAACCTCTGGGCATGAAAGATATGCCCTTTTGAATTTCAGTTGTCCACCTTTTGCTACATAAGATACCCGTCTCAATCCCAGTTTTTAAGCGGTTAAAATTAGCTTGTTTTAGTATGCCACTTGAGTTGAAAATCAGTCTTATTGGGAAAATAGTGAATTAATTTTGAAGTTTGAATAATACTTTACCTGACATCCATTTCTAAATCTCTCCCCCCACCCTTCCCCCATCCTACTGGCTGCCTTAGTCTGGAGTTGCTTCCACCCAATGATACACAAAAAGGACACAATTTGGGAATGGTGATTTCTCTAACTTTCTGGTGCTCTTGGGGTTGGTCAGCTTTTGATGCTTGGAAAGTGTTTTGTTGACTAGTATGGGACAACAAAATGACTATATGCATTAAGATTGGGAATATGAATATTAAGGGTAGCATGTATTATTCTACAGTTCTATTAATTTAGGTTAACTGGCCCTTTCCCTTTCCCTGTGTTGAAACCAGGTGTTATTGCGTGCAACTGAGAGAATACATATAAAGTAGAATAATGCTCTGGAGGTGTTGATAGAGTGCTCGGAAACATGGTGTTTCTGCACAAAAAGGTATCATGTCATTGACCACAAAGCCCCTTACAAGTATGCACTACACCGTTAATGAGAGCTCCATGGTTTACAAAACAAATCCTGTCACTACAGGGTTAACTGATGCCATTATAGAGTTTTGGGCTTTCCTTTTAATGTAACATGTGAAAACCAAATCAAGTGCTAATTAGGACTGGCAGATGAAACTCCCATTGCTCATCTGAGGTTTCTTAAAATTGGGCAAAATGTGATTAAAGCATTTCATTATTGTAATGTGTGGGTGCTGTGATAAGACAGTTACCGTCCCTGACAGCTGAGATAGTAAAATTGCATAGAAAAAGGAATGTAATCATATAGTAAGAACTCAAATGGGTTTGTTGAGTTCAAAGGTAATACTGTTTTTAAAAATCCTGACACTTGCGCTTTGTGTTATGAAACTCAGTCTGCACTTTTTATGAATCAATATAATCCTGCTTACATAAAGTCTGTGTATTTAGTCTCACATACAGTGCTCAATACCTTTCAGTAAATTGAATCCTTACCTTGATCACAAAAGAAGTGTTTAGTGGATTACAGAAGCTTAAACGTTTACTAGCAGATGTGCTCTTGTTTTAATTAAATGCTACATAGGTACTTCCACAATAAAAGAGGACAAAGACCCATGAGTTAAATGTCAAATGAGAGGTGCTTCCAGACAGCAACCTGTTTGTACTGAACCTCTTTTATTATTATATTTGAAAGGACTGAAATGCTGTTCAGAGAGAAGAAAGTCAAGCACCATTTAGGTTGTCTAATACTACATTTTAAAGTGCCTAAAGTACAGCTGGTAATTAATTTAGTGGGATGTAGATAAGGAGACCACACTCTGTTTTAATTAGTGGTGTTCTCTCAAATGTAATACAGTACGTGGAGGGTTTTAGCATTGCAGTGGCAAGATAGATTCTTCATATGATTTTACCCCGCTAATGTCAGACCCCACCAGGAGCGATAAGATGTGACATTAATCGGGTCAAAGACAAAATAGGCTGGACTTCGTATTTATTACTCTGAAATTAATTGTAAGCTGGCAGTTAAAGTATCTCCCTGTGTTGGATTTTCAGCTCAATATAACAGGCTAGGATTTCTTTATAACCACTTATTGCATTTATAATTAATTCTCTGCAGTAAATAAACAAAATGTGTTCTTGTATTAGGTATAAATGCTGTCTGAATGAACATAATTGCTGACAGTTACGAGTTGGAGTTGTATTCACCCATACTTAATTTTTAAAATATATTGCGATTATCGTGGCATTGAAAATTTTTGAATAGCTGCACGTTTGACTTGTGTATTATGATTTTTTTTTTCTCTCTTTCGCACATCCCCTGCCCCCTTTTTTGTTTCACATTCTTCCTGTTCACAACATCTCGTGGTAAATTGTCCATAATGCCAACAGCGCCAACAGCAAATTATCCAGAAAATGCTGTCGGAGCAGGTTGTGACATCGATGTCTGTGACTCCTGTGGTTTAATTAACCTGGCTGCAGTCTCTCGGGCCCTACAGTCTTGACTCGTATTCCCGATCACCTCATTCTCTGCTGCCCTCCCCAAAACAAAATCTGAGCTACAGTATTGATTTTTTTTTCACACTCAACTTTATTTCTCTCCATTCTCTTCCCTCTACCACCACCCCCCCTGTTTTCTGATTGGCAGTATCACCCGGACAAACAGAGTGCAGATGTGCCAGTGGGAGAACTTGAGGAGTGCGTACAGAGGTTCATCGAAGTTGATCAGGCGTGGAAAATACTAGGGAATGAAGAGACAAAGAGAGAGTATGACCTGCAGCGTCGTGGTAGGTTCTGCTGAGGAGCTTTGTGAAGGCAGCAGCTTTCTAAGTCATCAATTCACTATCACTTAAATTAAAAGAAGCTTCTCGAGTAGCTAAAATCAATAAATTATTAATGTGTAACTATGATGAGAGGACCTTCTTTCTGCATACTTTTACTTAAACCACTATATGCATTTATTTTTATGCATGCATTCTCTCTTTGCTAACCTCAAATTCAGTGTATAACCTAATTTGCAAATGCCTAAATTCTTGCCACATTTATGTGTCTTCTTGCAAATTAAATGGAATGCTTGGATAATGGTTTTGAATAATATTTTTGCACTGAGAATCCTAAATGAAAGAACAAAATATTTCCCTTATTATTCAGCTTGTTTGCTGGAACATTAGTAATCATTGGCTATAAGGGAGGTTAAATCTGGATTCACTAAAGACATTAAGTAGGCATGCCCAGCATGCACTTCCTTTCTGCTTATAATAAAACATCTTCTCAAAGCATAGGCAGACAGTTGTGAGCAAGAGGAGGGAAAATGTAGGTCAGGTCTGTCACAGATGGGCTGCCATTACATGATGTGATAGCTTGTCTTCTCTTCTGGCCCCAGGACAGGAGACCCTCAGATTTCCATTATAGCCTTCAATAAATGTATATTTACCCTACACAGCTAATGGGGGAGGGAGGGGGAGAAAAAAAAAAGTCAATAGTTGTGTACTGCCTGTGGGGAAAACACTCAGCCATTCTCTGCAACACACTCTCGTCCAAAATTGATGTGTAGACACCATCACTTTTTAATGTGTCTGATGAAGACGCGTCGCATCTGCATCCATTTAGTGACTCCTGTTATTCTGGGATGGCACTGTAGCAAATCTTCCTATTGCGATGATTTTTAGGCCCCTGCCATTACACTTGCCAGTTAGGTTTCATATTTTTTGGCACTATTACCTGTATTTAAGGATTATGCATAAGCTTTGCTCGATTTTACCATAGAAACCATAGAAACCCTACAGTGCAGAAGGAGGCCATTCGGCCCATCGAGTCTGCACCGACCACAATCCCACCCAGGCCCTACCCCCACATATTTTACCCACTAATCCCTCTAACCTACGCATCCCAGGACTCTAAGGGGCAATTTTTTTAACCTGGCCAATCAACCTAACCCGCACATCTTTGGACTGTGGGAGGAAACCGGAGCACCCGGAGGAAACCCACGCAGACATGAGGAGAATGTGCAAACTCCACACAGACAGTGACCCGAGCCAGGAATTGAACCCGGGACCCTGGAGCTGTGAAGCAGCAGTGCTAACCACTGTGCTACCGTGCCGCCCATAAAGAAGTAATTTATTAATAAATCTGTTTTAAAACAGGCCAGCATGTACTAGAATTGTTTTTCTTCAGGGAACTTTGGGCTAGAAATTATTCACGTATTTGGATTATTTTTGTCAGATTAATTTAGCTCCTTTCTCAACCCAAAGTTTGGAGGTATCATTTGATTGGATTAACTTGAATAAAGCAGCATCTTTTTGACATTAGCTCAGCCCAGTTGAGAACTTTCCAAAATAAAGGAAGGTCAGATTCTGAGACCTTCGTTGAATCCTGTTGCTGGATCACCCCTTCCAAGTATCTTATTTCTACTTCACATGAAACATCTTGATATAAAACTCAATGTGTTGATGTGCAGATACTTCCCTTGTCCAAATTACTATTCAATCAATGCTACCAAATCGACCTGTACCATTAATGACTTTCCTTTTGATTTGCCTGTTCGAATAAAAACAAACCTGATGCTTGAAACTAGTGGTCCAGTACAACTACTGATGGAAACAGTTGCATTTGTCAAAAATAACCAGCATAATGTTAACCTGTGGACTGCTTGTTGACACCTTGTTTTTTTAAATATTAAAAAAAATGCAGCTTTAGTGTATCCCTTAATCCAGTTTCAATTGTTTCAGGGGAATGTACATGAATTGCCTAAATATAAACAAGCCATAACTATATGGCGGCACGGTAGCACAGTGGTTAGCACTGCTGCTTCACAGCTCCGGGGTCCCGGGTTCGATTCCCGGCTCAGGTCACTGTCTGTGTGGAGTTTGCACATTCTCCTCGTGTCTGCGTGGGTTTCCTCCGGGTGCTCCGGTTTCCTCCCACAGTCCAAAGATGTGCAGGTTAGGTTGATTGGCCAGGTTAAAAATTGCCCCTTAGAGTCCTGGGATGTGTAGGTTAGAGGGATTAGCGGGTAAAATATGTGGGGGTAGGGCCTGGGTGGGATTGTGGTCGGTGCAGACTCGATGGGCCGAATGGCCTCCTTCTGCACTGCAGGGTTTCTATGATTCATTTTCTATGATATGCTCATGCTTTCTTTTGCACGCGATTGTCTATTGTAAGGCCATCCAGTTATCAGACCTGCTACTTTAAATCATAAAAGGTGAGCACATTGGAGTAAAGATTTACAGGAACATGTGCATGTGTCCGACCAGAATACTGAATGCTTGACTGTTGGAACTGTTTATCTATCTGATTATTAACAAACGATTGCCAGATGACTGGGAGGTTGTTGTACGGTTAGGGGTGCACATGAAGTTAATGTTGGCTGTTCATAGTATCACAGGATCAGTGTTGCATATTACTATCTGGTCCCAAAAGGAACAGGTCCATTTTCCATGAACTAAAATGATGCACACAATGGATGGAAATGTTGCTGATTCCATTGATGCAAATGAAGCAATTTGCAGTTTTTCAACTAAAAAAGTGATCAGTTTTTGTTTGTTGTTTCCGCAATGGCTTCTGCAATAGTAGTACAGGAAGCATTTGGAACTACCTTGCTTTTCCTTGGAGTGAAGGGAAGGGAAATGTGAAGCTTGTACAAAAATGTCCTGATGGAGTGCTATTATCTACTCTGCTTTCAAATTGGGAAGGGCGAGTCAGAAATGCTGTCCACTCTCCTGTTCATTTTGGCATTTAAACCAGTGACTGTCATTTGACCCTTGTCCACCATCTGTCATTGGTTGAGAATTAAGAATGCCATCCAAACTCTCTGCATGTGCCAGTGATGTCTTGCTTCTGAGCTCCCATGAAACCGCTCGCTATTGTTGGTTCATTCAGGTTTTCAAATAACTGGAGTGGAATAACTAGTAGCAATAACATAGAAAGACCATTTCCATAGACATGCCTGAGCTGTGTTATTACAAAATTGGAAGGTGTACGTACGCATGGGCAAAATGGCAGTGTTATTACAATATATTGTGATTTGTGGTTTGCAGGCAGCTTTACAGACTAAGTATAAACAGATGGTAAATATCTTTATAAGATTACCTGGTGGCATGCTATGTACTTGCTTGTAAATTCTGCAACGTAAAATTGCTAAAAAAAACAGAAGTAGGATGTAGTCTGTGTGCCTGACAGGATTGCTAGCAATGAGGGAGAGATATCCACATCTCATTTTATGATCATTTTAGCTTAAAAAAAACGGTGTTCCGATTTGAGTAAATGTATTCTGATCCTATTACCTTTCAAACCATTTTGACCCCCTCCCCTCCCTAAACTAGTGGTTCTGCCAAGTCTGATGTCTATTGGAACCAACATATTGACAGCAATAGATAAGTGTAGGTCTTTATCACAAGATTCTCCTTCGATCATATAAGAAACATCTATTTATAAATGTCAGAGGCCGATATGTGACCAAGTTTCTCCATCAGGCATGCCTTTCAAGATAAATCATTTATTTTCAGGAATTTTCTTTCTTCAGCCATATTAACCTCTGGCTTGTTGATGAAGATTTTTTTCAGTGTATTTTCGCAATCAGACACGACATATGGATGTGTGCTTTCCAGGGAAAATGTTTTGAAACTCAGACATGCTTACAAAGCTGTTCTCAAAAGTATTGGCGCTTCATTATTGTCTGCATTCTTTAAAAGTTGGACAGAGCTCTAAAGCTTGAGAATTATTTTAAGATGTAGTTTATGGGTAACCCTCAACAAATGAAGTCACGCAGCTGGGAGAGAACATGTGCACTCCTGGAATTGTGAATGCCCCAGCAAGAGCCACAGTAAAGCATTATTGAGCCAAGCCTCTAATAGTTATTTAATGTTATTCTCCAGTCTAAAAGGATCTCAATAGATTTTGCTTTTAATCCTCTTCAATTGCAGCCCCATAAACCTTAATGATGAGCCTTACAGTGTTTTCTCTGATCTGACAGTTGAGACAATGGAGCTGCACAATCGCTCCACCTCTCTTTGTCAGATCAAACCCAGCAGGACGGGAGGTCACAGAGGTTTGTCCTTTTTGACTATTTCTGGACCCTCTCAGCAGCTTTCATCGGCTGTCGCATGAGGACGCAGTGGTTTAGTGCTATCTTTATTTGAACCTCTTTATTTGGACAGTTTTAAGAGTGACTCAGTGAGGAGAGCAAGCTTTTAGTTTAAATTTACACCATCATTCGATAATGTGATTCAAAGAGCCAACCTATTGTCCAGATTAAAGGGCATTTCAACAGGTGATGAATTATATAAATGAAATAATCAGTTGTAGTACAAACAACTGAGTATTTAAATATAGAATGAGATTTTTAAATTCTGTGTTACTGAAGCTGCATTCCCACTTGTTCCGTTTGGCATGTGCTTTCTTGAGATGGCACACACGATTTTCCACCCTCAATTTAAAATGACAAACTTTATTCTGAACTTTTGGACCCCCAATGCCAAGTAACATCTCTGTATCTGCAAAAATGGGCAAGGACCAGCTCTTGCAATTTTCTGCTATATTTCACTGTTAGGAGTCATTTGTGAATTACTTGAGCTCATGAGAGTGACTTGAGCAAACTTTTCTTTTGCCAATCTGTCCATCGCCTCTGTATTTCCCTGACTGCATACTTGAGGTCAGAAACTTGTAGTTTTTGGAGAATTTCAGAGGAAAGCAGAATCCAGCCATTCCTCTTGTCCGCTGACAGCAAAACTAATCATCTAGGGTCAGAAAAAGGATCACATTAGGAGATAATCATAGAATCCTACAGTGCAGGCCATTCGGCCCATCAAGTCTGCACTGACCACATTCCCACCCAGGCCCTATCCCCATAATCCCATGCATTTACCCCAGCTAGTCCCCCCAACACGAAGGGGCAATTTAGTATGGCCAGTCCACCTAACCTGCACATCTTTGAACTATGGGAGGAAACCAGAGCACCTGGAGGAAATCCACAGACACGGGGAGAACGTGCAAACTCCACACAGACAGTGACCCAAACCGGGAAACGAACCCGGGTCCCTGGCACTGTGAGGCAGCAGTGCTAACCACCCGTATTGAGTAGGATCAAAATGGTCATTGTGTTGTTGGTTTAGTGTAATTTATGAAATGAGTGGTTCACTGTTTATTAACTGGACACCTGGTTGGTTTTATTTCAGTTCAGTTTGGGAAAATTTTTCTTTGATCCCTGTGCCCATCCAACCAGCAGGAATTATTGAATGGATTATTTGGTTGTGATGGGAGAACTCCAGCTTACTTAGAGATCAGTGCTCATGCTTTCTTTAGAGGGGGAGTGACACATTTACAACTCTTTGAGCCCTGGCAGTTGGCCTTGAGGTCCAGTCAGCTCATTCCAATTTGCCCTTTTCTCTTAAAGGGCTCTGACAAATGGTCACCCAGACTCAAAACGTTGGCACCATTCTCTCTCCACAGATGCTGTCCGACCTGCTGAGACTTTCCAGCATTTTCTGTTTCTGTTGCCTTTAATATTTATTTGGTGGCTTCTCCAATCTGAATTTTGGGGGCTTTGAAGCGTGGATAGTGCTGCTGCTGCCTCACAGGTGGATAAATCCTAAATCCTAAATTTCCATCTGTTGGATCACCATCTTGAGGTATGTTCAAGTAATGGGGGCTTCATTTAAAGTTTATACCTGGCCTGTGATTTATTATAATCACACGTATTAGCATACAGTGAAAATATGAGGCTTAATTGTATGTTACTAAGTGGTCTGCAATATGAAAAGCTTGGAGTGTAGATGTCTCTGCTTTTATCTTTGTCAAGTACTGCCAGTTTTTATTAGTTATTTCATATATTGTAAAGTTCTCAATGAAAAATGATTTCTGTTGGCATGTGACATCAGTCAGGTATTCTTTTGATCTATATCTCTTACTGTAAGTTAATGGAGAAAGAGAATTTCTGAATAATTTCTAAAGTCACATCCATCCTCTTTAATGTTTACTGTAAGTATGACATTGAATTTCTCTCCCATCTCATTTTGTATCCTCTCCAAGTTCTTCTTCTGCATATGACTTGGATGCAGGGGTAAAATGTACCATAGCCAAATTTGCAGATGACACTAAAATAGATGGGAAAGCAAGTTGCGATGATAAAATTTTTTAAATTACAAATGGATATGGATAGGTTCAGTGTGTGGACCAAAATTTGGCAGATGGAATTTAACGTGGTCAAGTGTGAGGTTGTCCATTTTGGTCGGAAGAATAAAAAGGCTACTTTTATCTAAATGAAGAGAAACTTCAAAATGCTTTGGTGTGGAGGGATCTGGGTGTCTTTCTGCATGAATTGCAGAAAGTTGATATGTAAGTCCAACAGGTAATAATGAAGGCAAATGGAATTTTGGCATTCGTTGCTAATGGAATAGAGTATAAAAGTAGGGAAGTACGCTTGCAATTGTATAGGGAATTGGCGAGACCACATCTGGAGTACTGTGCAGAGTTTTTTGTCCCCTTACTTGAGGAAGGATGTAAATACATTAGAGGCAGTTCAAAGAAGATTCACTAGATTGATTCCAGAGATGAAGGACTTATGAAGAGAGATTGAGCAGTTTAGGCCTATAATTGCTGGAGTTTAGAAGAATGAGAGGAGATCTGATTGAAGTATATAAAATACTAAAGGGGATTGACAGGGTAGACGTACAGCGGATGTTTCTCCTTGAAAAGCCATAGTTTTAATCTAACGGGTAGCAGATTTAAAACAGAAATGAGGGGGAATGACTTCACTCAAAAAGTGAATTTGTGGAATTCTCTACCCCAGAGTGCAGTGGATGCTGGAACACTTAGCAAATTTAAGGAGGAGATAGATAGGTTTTTAATCAGTAGAGGAATGAAGTGATTATGGGGCGCGGACAGGAAGTTAGAGATGAGGCTGTGATGAGATCAGCCATGATTGTATGGAATGGCAGAGGAGGCTTGAGAAGCTGAATTGCCTACTCCTGCTCCTAGTTCTTATGTCAGATCCATTTTCTGCTTCCTTGAACCCATTCCAAACTAAACTACTGACTATCTGACTCCCCTGACTAATCGCCATGCCTATTGATTTTTGTAAATGATTCCCTCATCTCCAGGTATTATTTCTTTGTTTTTAAAATCCACCATCATTACCCTTTTTTCCACTGCTGCCCTTGCAAACTGTTTGACCTCTAACCAACCTTTTCCCTCTCCAAGCCCTTGAATATGTTGTTAGGTCCTAAATTTATGTACATTTTTCATGTAACACCACCTGCTGCCATCTGAAATAATGCTAATCAAGTTCTCAAATGACATCCGATGTGACTGTGACCATGGTGCATTATTTCTTTGCGTCTTCCTCTTTGCAGCAATTGACATGACTATCTCCCTCTAACATTTCTCTCCATTATCCAGCTCAGAAGTTGTACTTTTAATTATAGTTTCACCTAGCCACCGACAGTCACTTCCTGCAGTTCCTGCCTTCATGCTTGCTTTAGACCATGAAGACCTTCTGCCATCCCTATAACAACAAAGAATTCCATTGATATAGCACTTGTAATGTAAGGCGATTCATCAATTATCAAACTGGATTTGATACTGAGCCACAAAAGAAGATACTGGGACAGGTTGGTCTAAGAGGTAGATTTTAAGGAGCATTTTTAAAGGAAGTGAAGCAAAGAACTTGAGGGAATTACCGAGCTTGGGGACTAGCTCAAGAGCCAAAAACATGGTCATCAGTCATGGAGTGCTTATAATTGGGGACATGAAAGATGCCAGAATTGGACGATTGCAGAAGTCTGGGGAGAGTTGGTTACAGAGATAGGGAGGGGCAAGGACATGAAGGCATTTGAGAACAAGGATGTGAGTTTCAAAATCCAACAGCTGGACCAGGAGCCAATTAAGACTTTGCTTGCTCATCACTACTGCACTTGCACACAATCTCCCAGTCCCTGATAGTACTCATTCACGCATTTAAATCCGTGATTGTTTCATCTTTCCCTATTTCTGCTAACCCTCTACAACTCCATAAGAACTCTGCATTCTTCCAACTATCACCTCCATGCACCAGCTACTGTCTTCACCCCACCATTCACAACTGTGCCTTAAACTGTCCACATCGCGCGCTCCAAACTCATTCCCTTTTCCACCTCTCTCTTCAGTCTGCTGATTACTGGCCACCTTAAAAATTCACCTTTCCCCCCCTAAGCTTTTGGTCACCCCCTCCTGATTTTTACTACTTTGGCTTAGTATTAATTTACCTTGCAGCATTTTTTTTCTGTATTGAAGATGCATTCATAAATTCAAGTTGTTAACATTACTTCTAAAACTTGCATGAACCTGAGGAATTGGTAGAGGAGTGTTTCAGTTGTACTGGCTGAAGTTCACTTTCAGTATTAGTTCTCCGTTACACACTCATCTTACTTCAGATTAGTCTTTTTAATTGAATTACTTGCTATCGCCAGAAGTGTTGTAATTTACTATACTCTAACTGTTAAATGCAAAGCTCTTTAAAAGGTAGAATTTTAAATTATTAATTATCTTGACGAAGAAATTGGAAAACGCATTACAAAATATACTGAGGGTTACTTGATAGGAACTTATTCCATTAAAGTATATCAAGGATAATTTTCAATGTATGGTATTGCTACCATTGCACATACAATTGAATGCATGTAAATACTTCACTTTGGGAGGCGATGGCCTAGTGATATTATCGCTGGACAATTAATCCAGAAACTCAGCTAATGTTCTGGAGACCCAGTTCGAATCCCGCCACGGCAGATGGTGGAATTTGAATTCAATGAAAATAACTGGATATAAGAATCTACAGATGACCATGAAACTATTGTCGGAAAAACCCATCTGGTTCACTAATGTCCTTTTGGAAAGGAAATCTGCCGTCCTTACCTGGTCTGGCCTACTTGCGGCTCCAGAGCAACAGCAATGTGGCTGACTCTCAACTGCCCTCAGGCAACTAGGGACGGGCAATAACTGCTTGAAGGACAAGGGCAACAAATGCATGGAAACTGCACCTGCAAGTTCCTCTTCTAGCCCCACACGCCATAGAATCAAAATCCTGGAACGCTCTTTGTAACAGCACTGTGGGTGTACCTACACTACATGGACTGCAGCAATTCATCAAAGCAGCTCACCACCACCTTCTGAAGGACAGTTAGGGATGGGCAATAAATACTGGCCCAGCCAGCGACACCCACATGCCACGAAAGTGGCAGCCAATTTGTGCACTGTAACGCCCTTCAAATAGCAAGAGATAATGTCCAGAGATGGTCTATTTTAATGATGTTCATTTAAAGGGAAGTGGTGCCCGAGAATTCAAGGCTTTTCTTCACATATAGCCAAGGAACCTTTTTAAGTCCAGCTGAGGGGGCAGACAGGGCCTCCTCAGTTTAATATCTTGTGTGAAAGCTGGTACCTCCGACTGCCGAGCGCAGCCTTGGTGCAGTGCAGAACTGTCAACCGAGATTACATGTTCAAATGTCTGGTGAGGTGTTTGACCCCCATAACCTTATAATTGATCATATGTAGTCAGATTAGTGAAAACCGTGCCTCGGCAAAATTAAAATCAAAGACTGGAATGTTCGGATCCTTAAAATCAGAATTTTAATGTCTAATTATCTCTTTTTCATCCTTGGGTATCATTAGAAATTCAATATTTTGGAGAGATTTTGTCATCTTTAAACAGAAAGTGCTGTTCAAGCACCAAAACCCTCCAGTCGACATCAACACAGTCGCTGCGACTAATGGCGTGCACAACATTAGGCATTGCATTGATGCTGAGGTTGTAGCCTATATCTGGGACAGGGTCAGACCTGATTACAGAGTGAACTTAGGTGAGACTCCTTTAATACAAGTGTGAACTGAAACTGCTTTGCAATTTTCATACATCAGGCCTGGACATGTGCCGTGTTTTCAAATCAAAAGTTAAATAATGAAAATATTTTCCAGTTTTTTTTAAATTGGTGTTTCAGTGTGGCTTCTATCTTTGCTATTGTGAGAAATGCAGTCAGTTGGGCATCTTGTTTGCTGCCCAGAATATTGTTCAGAAATATGCTATTATCTTGTGAAAATGGCGCTCCCTGCGGTTAAGGAACAGTTTCGGTACTTCTCTGTCTCCTGGGTATATGTGACAAGGATCTTCTTGGAAAATTACTTTTTGAACCATCACATCATAACAGGGGGCAGTCACAAGTAGGTCAATCTTGCAAAGATTACAGCTAATTAATGGTTTCTTTATAAAAATAGCATCAGCCTTCACATTTACGTGACAATTGCACCTTTTTTTTCCCTCTTGACTGTATTCGGGTGTTCCAGTGATGCTGGCAGCTTCATTTCCCATCAGGATGAGTTCAGTCGTTAAATATTTAAAAATAACCTGTTTCCGGAAAGATCCTTGTTTTCCTCATCCCACAAAATTTTTAAATGCCTACGGCTTTCTAAAAATCTGAACACGTCGTCTGAGAGGTGACTTGTCCGAGGGCTTTAACAGTACGAAGGGCTTTGATAAGATAAATAGAGTAAAGCATATGTACAGCATCTTTTAGGAACAGGTTGAAGTCCCAATGGACACCTGTCTGTTAATGCGCAAAGAGTGGTAATCCTGGATTGATTGCTTGTGAAGGTAGAATCTGTTAATACCAACCTGACAACTCTCCCTATGTAGCAAGCTAGGAGACCATGGTATTTTGTACGTCTGGCAGGTTGTTGTGCCTCCTGCTGTCTGACCTGGGGTGAGATGGGCAGAAATGCATTAATCTGTGTTAGCACCTCCAGCAAAAAGCTTTGCATTAAAGAGGCACTAACATGCTGGGGTCAGAAAGCTCATTTTAATTATCTGGACAAATCGTGTTTACAGTTTATTAAGAAATATAGAGAATCATAGAATTTCACAGCACAGAAGGAGGTGATTTGGCCCATTGTGACTGTGCCTACACTTTTGAAATGTATTCATTTTAAAAAATTCATTCTTGGGAATGTGGGTTTAGCTAGCTAGGCCAGCATTTATTGCCCATCCCTAATTTCCCTTGAGAAGGCGGTGATGAGCTGCCTTCTTGAACCGCTGCAGGTGTAAGTACACCCACAGTGCTATTAGGGAGGGAGTTCCCAGATTTTGACCTAGCAACAGTGAAAGAGCAGCAATATATTTCCAAGTCAGGATGGTGGATAGCTTGGAGGGGAGCTCCAAGTGGTAGTGTTTCCATATGTCTGCTGCCTTTGTCCTTCTAGATGGCAGTGGTCTTGGATTTGGAAAGTGCTTTTTAAGGAGGTTTGGTGAATTCCTGCAGTGCCGCTTATAAATGGTACACATTGCTGCTACTGTGTGTCGGTGGTGAAAGGAGTGGATGTTTGTGGGTGGGGTGCCAGTAAAACAGTCTGCTTTGTCGTGGATGGTGTCAGGCTTCTTGAGGGTTGTCGGAGCTGACTTATCCGGTTAAGTGGAGAGTATTCCATCACGCTCCTGACTTGCGCCTTTGTAGATACTGGACAGACTTTTAGGAGTCGGGAGTAGCTCAACCTGTCGTCATATTCCTAGCTTCTGACCTAATCCTATAGCCATGGTAGTTATATGGCTTGTTCAGTTTCTGGTCAATGGTAACCCCTAGGGTGTTGATATTCAACAATGGTAATGCCATGGGCCAACTGTTAAATTCTCTCTTGTTAGAGATGGTCATTGCCTGGCACTTGTGTGGCATGAATGTTACTTGCCACGTCAGCCCAAGCCCGGATATGGTCCGGGTCTTGCTGCATTTGGACATGGACGGCTTCAGTATTTGTGAAGTTGAGAAAGGTGCTGAAATTGTACAATCATCAGCAAACATTCTGACCTTATGATGGAAGGAAGGATATTGATGAAGCAGCTGAAGATGGTTGGGCCCAGGACATTACCTGGAGGAATCCCTGCAGTGATGTCCTGGAACTGAGCTGATTGACTTCCAACAACCATCTTCCTTTGTTCCAGGTGTGACTCCAACCACCAGAGAGTTTTCTCCTATTTCCCTTTGATTAGCTTTACTAGGGTTCCTTGATGCATATTTGGTTAAATGCTGCTTTGATGTCAAGCTTAGTCACTCTCTTCACCTCTCGCATTTGGCTTTTTTTTTCTGTTTGAACCAAGGCTATAATGAGGTCAGGAGCTCGGTGGCCCTGGAGGAAACCAAACTTTGCATAAGTGAGCAGATTATTGCTGAGCAAGTGCTGCTTACTAGCACTGTTGATAACCCCTTCCATCACTTTACTGATGATCGACAGTTGATTGAGGAGGTGGTAAGTGGCTGGGTTGGATTTGTCCTGCTATTTATTTACAGGACATGCCTGGGTGATTTTCCTCATTGTTGGGTAGGTGCTGGTGGTGTTGCTGTCTGGAACAGCTTGACTAGGGATGTGGTAAGTTCTGGAGCACAAGTCTTCAGTGCCATTGCCAGAATATTGTCAGGTTCAGATATTACCAGATGTTATGCAGTTTCTTCAGCTGTTTCTTGGTTTTATGTGAACTGGATCAGATTGGCTGGAGACTGTCACCTGTGATGCTGGGGAGCTTTGGAGGAGGCTGAGATGGATCATCCACATGGCACTTTCAGCTTAAGATCATTATGAATGCTTCGTCCTTATCTTTTTCACAAAGATGCTGAACTCCTGCATCATTCTATATGAAGATATTTGTGGAGCCTCCTCCAGTTGGTTGGTTAATTGTCCACTACTAATCATGGCTGGATGTGGCAGGAGTGCAGAGTTTAAATTTGATCTGTAGGTTGTGGGATCACTTAGCTCTGTCTGTCTGTCTGCTTCTGGCATGCCCTCCTACACTCTTCATTGAACCAAGGTTGATCTCCTGTCTTGGTGGTAATGGTAGAGTGGGAGATGTGCCTGTCCATGAGTTAGCAGATTATTGATGGATGATGATGATGATGATAGCCTCATGGATACCTAGTCTTGAGTTGCTAGATCTGTTCAAAGTCTATCCCATTTGCATGGTGGTACATGATGCAGGGTATTCTCAATATGAAGGTGGGACTTGTCTCCACAAGGATTGTGCAGTGGTGACTCCTACCGTTACTGTCAGGGATAGATGCATCTGCAGCAGGCAGATTGATGAGGATGAGGTCAAGTGTGTTTTTTCTTGTTGGTTCCTGCTGCAGACACAGTCTAGCAGCTATGTCCTTTTGGACTCGGCCTGCTCGGTGTTTAGTGGTGCTACCTAGTCACTCTTGGTGGTGGACATTGATGTGCCCAACCGCACCTCTAGTGGACATTCTGCACCCTTGGCCTTTGCCAGCCTATGTGCTTCCTCCAAGTCGTGTTCAACAAGGAGGAGCGCTGTTTCATCAGTTGAGAGGGGGGTGGGTATGTTTCCTTGCCCATGTTTGACCAGATTGCTATTAAACCTCATGGGGTCTGTAGTCGATGTTGAGGACTCCCAGGGCAACTCCCTCACAACTGTATGCCACTTGGCTGCCACCTCTGCTGGGCCAGTCCTGCCATTGGGATTTATGTATTCTGTTAAGTAAATGCCTTCTGAAAACAACCAATGGACCTTTCACCTTTTCAGAACTTGTAATTTAACGCCCAAACCAAAATCAAGAAAATTAAACATGAATTATCAGGCAAATCACAGTCAATATAAATTACACATTGAATGGCATATTCAACAAAGTTAGATCTCAGATTTATCAGGCAATCCACTGAGCATGATTGGCTCCAATTTCTGCCACAAAGTCCTTCAAAGCTCTGATCTTCCTCGGGTGGAACTCCAGCTCCACCGTCACAGAGATTTTGCCAATAATTCTCATCCAACAGCAGCTCCCACTCAGCTGAGTTCCATGGGTACAATCACCACCAAAATGGTGCACATCTCCGGAACCACCTTAGTTTTTCTCACATCAGGTATTGAGGGCTTGAGTCCGAGTCTTGTAGGCCCATTTCCTCCTCGTCTCCTTGCCTTTGCGTTCATCGTCTTGAGGGTGGCGTGAGACTGAGGAGACTGGATCAATTCCATCACACCTTTAATTATTGATTCTTGCAGTTAGGTAGAAAAAAGTGAGTTTGAGAAGGTGACCAGGTCACTGGAGCTTAGGAGACCAGAGTTCAAGACCCAGCCTCGACCACTATTTTCATCAGAACAGCTTAGTCTCCACTCCATTCTCCAGGGCAGGAGTAATATTATTACAGGATATGGACTGACCAGCAATGCTTAATTATGGCTCCCACCTCTCCTCCACCTCCTGCAAGTAGTTCAAGAACAGCCAAAGCTGTTCACCACTGTTTCTCAGGATAAAGCAACTGCCTAGCCCAGCTGAGTAGGAAAGTAAGGTCATGAAGGAGTTGATCTAGAGCTTTGATGAGGGGAAATTGCTTAATTGAAGCAAATTTTCTATGCAAAGCAGTAATTAACTCCTTTTCAAGCAAAATGCGGGTCATGCACTTCTGCTTCAGTACTGATGACACTACATCATGACGTACACTTAATTTCCAGGTTATGTGCCAAGTCTCCTGCTGGCTGAAGCTTGAGTGGAATTGGTCACCACTACAAGATCAAATTTATATTTTGAGAACATCCCGTTTTTAAGACTCTAAATTTTGTTTAAATGAAAGGAACTTTGTGTTTAGTTTACTTCATCGATAGCTCAGTCATCCGAACTATTTTGTATTAATTATTCTTTGTATTAATATGGGCCAATCCCTTTCTCATTCAGTTGGAAGTTTAAAGACATCAAGAACGTGTATCATCATGTAAAAGAGAATTGTCTGTGTGTCTCTTGTATTCAACAAGCCAACAGTACAATCCAACCGATCCTTGCCACCTGATCCAACTTTAAATTGGCATGCAGCAAGGATTGGGTTAATAAATGGTGAGCAGCAGCAGATTGTCATGGCTACACTGCTGTTTCCCAAGGTCCTCTGGGACTTGGCTTGTAAAGCCTGTTGATTGGCTGGAAGCTTTCACTGTCAGCCTCTCCCCTTGTGGCCCTTTTGCTTCGGATTAATCTAAAGGGAAATAATTTGCTTCCATCAACAGCCGTGGTACTTGTGACAGATCAAACACATCTCCCTCAGCAACTTTGATCTGTGTTTGTTCCTACTCCACTAACATCTGGGTGCAATTTGTCAGGTAGCAATAGATGAATGCTAGTCAAAGGAGTTAATTAATGGAGTGTGTGCTGTTTGTAAGCTTTATGTGAAAGAGGAGGTGCGGTTTAGAAATACAACCACCCACACCTTCAGATATATCCACAATAAGAGCACATTTCAATTAGAGGGAGAAAATTATTTGCAGAGTTAAGACTGCTGCTGCCTCCTTAGTGCTTCATTATATTACATAAGATACAAACAATGCAAAAGACTGTAATTTAGGATCTTTTGTTAATCATGGCTATGAACAACAGCAGTGGAAATAAATGTAACATTAAACTTTCTCTGTCTATTTTATCAAATTATGTACCATATATTTATATCAAAGACACTAGATTCTGGTAACTAGCTGCCAAATAAATAATGCACTGATGATATGACAAGGGATTAATACTCTTGTCTGAATGTCATTGCACATTAAGGACATGATGTGCAGGATCAGCCATCACTTATACTGCTGAGAAAGGGGAAATATCCCCACAGTCCAAGATAACATTATGGCAAAACAGATTGTCAGGTAGTGAGTTATGAGCCGGTGATCCAATCAAGGGAATAATTTGACATTTACAACTGCTTGCCTTTTACTTCTATTGTTTATAATGTCATCTGAACTCCTGCTTAAATTAGTCCTGTAACTCACCCCCAACTCTCCATTCATGTCACGTGATCGCTGCTGTAAGTCAAAATCATCAGCGACTAAAACTAATTCAGTGATACCTGTTGTAGGGGGCTGGTTACGGTTCAGTAGGTCTGAAGAAGTCTTTATAGTCAAACTTGGCTTAGGTTAACTGTTAAGTCTTTATTAACTCTTAGAACTGTTTACAGATGGACAAAATGTGCAGGCTAGGAGTGGTCTCCATGCTTGCTGATAGACCTGGCTGTGTCTAACCCTGGGTGCAAGTCATGTGCTCTTTTGCATCACTGTGAGGGTGGTACAGTACTCAGTCTCACATTAACCCTACATGCGCCAGATCCTTCGACATCTCTCTTTCCCCCACCCCCTCCTCAGTCTTTATGCAATGTATTTTAAGTCATTATAGTTTACCGTATGTCTTGCATTGTTATTGCCATCATACAATCACATTGTCATTAGTACATTATTATTATCCCCATCTCCCCCTTCAATTTCTTGAATTCAAAGGTTTAGGCGGTCTGGAACCTTATAATCTTCCATATTTCCCTCGCATTACTGTCGGAGGAGTGGTAGGCTCAGTCGCTGCTGATTCTTCCTGTAGATTTGGAGGTTGTCCTGGCATCAGGGTATATTTTCATTTTTCGTTTGGAGGTTGCCACCCTAACTTGTTCGTTGCGGGGTGGATGAACATTGTATTGGTTTCCTTGTCATCTCTTGCTCCTTTTGTTCTGATGGTCGTGATGATATCCTCTATGGCGGAGGGTGAGCATTCCTGTGACTAAAATGAGGTTTAGTGTTATGCTCACCTCTGGGCTTTGCCACCAGCAATGGATGGCTACTACCAGGTTCCAGCATCTTTTGGCATTGGCATGCTGGCAGTGTTGAAATGCTGTACGTCATTGGAACCAGAGGTTGAAGCTCATCAGACTGCTGATCTTTTTACAACCTCCACTGGAGGCTCGTCGTTACCTCCTGGGTCTCACCATTTGAGGTTTTCCAGCACATGAGAATGGACAAACCTGCTCCACAAAGAGAAGTTCCAGTCAGGATGCTACTTTTTCTGTTTGAGTGCTTAGAAACTTGCAGTTCTATATTATTAACAATAGTCCTGACATCTTCTGCCATGTTGAGATCGAGGCTGCACAGATATCTCTGCTGAAGAGAGAACCTGCTTACGGATGGTGGACATCAGCTTGAAAATTTGTTTGTCACTGTTAGGGACCCGGACCGGAACCCCAAGTTACATTAGGAAGCTTGACTAGACCAACAATTATTCCTTTTTGGCATAAGTGTGAGGATAGGATATTTCTTTCCAGGAATGATTCCACTGACAAAAGTAGGGATCTTCTATAGTGAAATGAACCTTATTTAATAACACAGTTTAAATGTAACTCTAACAAATGAATCAGCTTAACTATTAACAGTTGAACAATATTTATAAATGAAAGGAAACAATTTTACTTTCTAGCTTTTAACTGTTCCCGTTCCATATATGCTACATTCATGCATAAATCAAATCCACTTTTAAATACAGTTAGCAAACCCAGGCATACTTGCTATAACACTTGTTAACGGTCTTGGAACTTTCAGAGAGAGTTACAGTTCCCGAAGCCTGCAAAATCTTTCTAACTTCAGCCAGGCTTCAGCTGCAAACTAAACTGCTTTCTGCAAGAGCTTTTTTTCCTCTGTTACAGACCCAGCTTTGCATATTCACCACATCATCACATGACCCTGTCGGATTCCTCTGGCCCCATAGAGTGGTGTGTTTGTTGTTTGAAGCCAGAGATCTTTTAGCCATGGTTCTTTGTCCGATAGGATTGTTGGCTCCTGTGTCTAATTTAAACTTTATTAAATGGCCATTGACTAAAATGTTCGCATTCCAAAATGAGAAACCAAGATCTTTGACCTCACCCAAGAAGCATAACTGTGTTTTCTGGGCTTGCAGTCTCGAACTCTTGGATGATATTTGGGCCTTCTATGCGTTTCAGAATTTTTGTCTAATCCTGTTCACAGAAAGCATTGGGCTGAAGTTGCAGGACATTGAACACCACAGGCATTGGTCACTCCATTGGCATGGCCACTCTGCTGGCCAGTTTAGGTATTACGTTCCCTGGGCTAGTGTCCCTGTGTCTTTTTGGCTTATCCAGCTGAACTATGAGTTGCCTCTCCACCACGGTTTACTTTCTCCCCTTAAAATGGTTCTGTGCTGTCACAGACTTCTGACTCCTTAACTATTTGGATTGCTTTTTCCAGGTTTAGATCTTGCTTTGCTTGCATGAGTTTAAAGAGTGCACCATCTGTTACTTCTCCTACCACTATTCTGTCTCGGAGTTGAGTTTAAGTCTTCATGTTCGCAACCTTCTGCTATCCCGTACAGATTATTGATGAATGAATTGACAGATTCTCCCGACTGCTGGACTTGTTAAATTTAGACATTTTGAGATTTTTATTGCTGCTTAGATTGAAATAAACATCAAATCATAGAATCTACGGTGCAGAAGAAGGCCATTCGGCTCATCGAGCCTGCACCGACCACAATCCCATCCTATCCACACAACCCCATGCAATTACCCTAGCCAATCCCCCTGACACTAAGGGGCAATTTAGCACATCTTTGGACTGTGGGAGGAAACCGGAGGAATCCCACGCAGACACAGGGAGAATGTGCAGACTCCACACACAGTGACCCAAGCTGGGAATCGAACCTGGGTCCCTGGCGCTGTGAGGCAGCAGTGCTAACCACTGTGTCACCATGCCACCCAAATGATTTTTGTACTTCAAATTTAGCAGATAATTCATTGATTCTGTCTTGCAGTAATGTCATCTGCAGTCAGGCCTACTGTGTAAAGTGTGTTAACTTACTCTGCTTTTGACTTTTTGTCTAAACCTGAAATGATACTGCGCTAAGAATATTGTCCCCTAACATCCCCTATTGATCTGGACCTTGGATTAGTCTGAATTGATTTGGATGTGCGGAATTCTGATCCGTTATTAAATTTTAGGTTCTGCTTTAAGCACTTTCTGAATGTCGAGGTGGCTTCACCACTCACTTGGAGACCAAGGGAATTTCCCAGCTTGCTGCCTTTGTCGGTTTCTGCTATAATGGCGTTCACAATCAGCTTAAAATCTCTTTCAGCAATGGCTGCCTGGAACTACAGTCTGCAGAGTTCACTTGTTCAGCGCTTAAGTTTAAAGTCATGAATTCATCGAATCCTGGCAGTCACTTGCCTTTAGCTAGGTTTAATGAGTCGTAATTCCTCTGGAACATTCAGTGAGTTATTAAGACACTTTTTTTCAGACTGAGCTAGAATGCCATGCCTCACTGTAGCATGGAATTTTAAAAGATTTAGCTCACCTTTGGTAGGTCTGTTGAGTCAGTACTCTGGGATTGGAAGCTGGACTTCCAATTGGAGTCTTTTGCCGCAAGGATTTTAAATTTCTGCCTCTTGCTTCCAAGCTTTTCTTTCGGAGCTTTTTCCTGGAGACTTTTTTTTTCCCTCCGCGCCTCTGCACCTGGAGCATCTTTTCAGGTTAGGCTGCTTTGCTGAATTTTTTTCTCGGTCATTCAGCATTTTAGTTTATCTGTGTAATTTCTGCGAAGCCTTACGTTATTCTAAAAGCTGCCACCATGTTGTAGGTTGTTGATCACAGCGCAGCAGGTCTGAAGAAGTCTTCACAGTCAGACATAGGTTAATTGTTAAGTCTTTATTTACTCTTGGAACTATTTGCAAATATAAAATAAAGGGTAGAGTCCAGGAGCCGTCTCCATGCTTGCTATTACAGATGGCCCTGTCCCAACACTGGGCTGACCCTGGGTGTGGGACATCTGTTCTCTTACATCACAGTGTGGGTAATGCTGTACTCAGTCCCATATTAACCTTACATGTACCAGACTCTTTATACTACAGTGCCATTCTTGGAAAATATTTGCTTTTGTTATTACTTAACATGCATGCATGGGCCATGGTCGTCAATTATATTATAGTGATCGATTAGAAGCTGACATTACATAAAATTTACAGTTGATAATCAGAGCAACAGGTCTCTGCTATTGTTCATGCACCACATGAACTTCCTCCCTCCCTCCCTGCTTTAAGAAATCTTCTAATCCTTTCACCCTCATGTAGTTACCTAGTTTCCCTCAAGTAAATCTGTGATATTCACTTCAGCCTTTCCATGTGACAGCAATTTCCACATTCTCCACTCAATTAAGGTAGTTTCCCCTGAATTCCTATTTGATTTATTCCTCCTTGAAATCGAAACACCTTCTGCAGATCTACCCGATCAAACACTCATCATTTTAAACATATCTGTTCGGTCCTGGGTGAGGAATAAAGTGGAAAATAAGTTTCCTCCAGGGTGGGGTGGAATTTGTGTTGGAACAGGGTTTTGCCAGGTTCACACCTCTGAAGAACATCCTAAATTTTAGCCAAAGGGCTAGCGCCATGTCTGGGAAGTTGCTGGAATCCCTCCGCTTGTTTTGTTTTTGTATTTTTATTCCAATTCAATCAAATCAAGTCCAATTCAGAGTCTCAACAAGTTGAGACATTCCCGATCCAAGCTGACAAGACAGGGCTCTCACCTCCTGTCTTGGGCTTGATCTACATGATCGAAGCTGATTGGAGTTGGTATAGCTCCTCCTCCAAGGCTTGATCTCATTTGCATCTTAGCCAAAAGGCCGAGATGCCGCTTTTAAAAATTGCTTCAAATGAAGCTAAAATGTAACCTAATGACTTCAACCAAGCACAGCATGTTGATACTACACTTGATCTTAGCCAAAAGGCCCTGCTAGCTGGAGCTGATGGTTTAGCAAGATTTGCTTTTAGGATTTAATAAACACCCCATGTGATGAAGACTATTGGATTCTCTTTTATGTTGGCTGTGAATCTGTTCTGTTTTCCATTTGGGTTGTCCGGCAGTGGGGATACCACATGGGGAAGATGCTATGCATGTTAGCTACATGTTGCAGCTGGAATTTTATTCAGATAGGTAGGTGTCAGGTGGTCCAATCAATGAATGGCTACTGAAGGACCTCCTCCCACTGCCACCAGTATTTTGCCCCTGGTGGCAGGTGCCTGGCCTCATTGTGGGAGGTGGGAAAATTCCAGAGGCTCCTTCTGATTGGTGTTCCCCTGGGCATAGGGTGCCCTTCGCCCCAAGTCCTGACAAACCCACCCTCTCTCCCTCCCCACCCCTGCTGTCTGCCACCTGAGTGGCGGATAGCTCTCAGAATTGGGGTTTCTTCCCGATGGAGGACCTGAACCAATGATCTCCCTTTGGGGTGACCCAGCCAAGCAGAGGCAGACTCACCCTCACTTTTTAGCTGGGAGGCTTGGGTTGCATCTTCTGCAGGAAAATCCAGCAATTTAAATTTAAGTAGGAGAAACCAGTAAATATAAGCACTACAAAGGTGTGTTTGATTTGGTTTTAAGAGTGTGAAGAGCGGAAAAGCTTCTGGCATTGACTCTATCCATGCTAAAAGCTGACCTCAGCACTGCCAGTAGGATGCTCATCAACCTCTTCAAGGATATCATCCCAGATGACTAGACTAAAGGCCTCATTGTCAAACTGTCAAAGAAGGGTGTCCAAGGCAACTGTGACAATTGACGAGGAATAACACGACTTACTATCCCCAGCCAGGTTTTCTACAAGATCCTGTTTAAAAAGGATTGATGAAGCTATTGACACCAGTCTGAGGCAAGAGCAAGTGGGATTCCAGGCAGAAAGAGGATGCGTTGCCCAAATCTTCACACCTCATAACATCAAGCAGTGCTTGGAATTGCTTCTTGCATGCAAACTTTGTTTGCTTTAAGAAGGCATTTGACAGTTTACATAGGGACAGCCTGTAAATGATACTCAGGTCTTATAGAATCCCACAGAAGATGGTTAGCCTGATCAGCAAATTCTGTCAACACTTTGAGTGCAGTGTCATCATGAATAACTCACTATCTGTTTGGTTCCCCATAAAGTCGGGAGTTGGGCAGAGCTGGGTAATGTCACCACTGGATCATGAGAAACATTGCATCAGACAGTGGACCCTTTCCTCCCACCTGGAAGATCTGGACTTTGCTGTCGACCTAGCTGTCCTGTCATCCAGATAGACTTATTTACAGGAAAAGACTGGCAGATCAGCTTTGAGTAGGACTGGTCTGCAAATAAGTACTACCAAGACCCAGGTACTGACCAATGCCAAGCCCACTGCACCTATAATTCTGAATGGAGTTGCTCTGAGAGAGTAGAATATGTTACTTACCTAGGAAGTCTCATCAGCAAAGATAATGGGGCCAAGAAGGACATCAAGGCAAGGCCCGCAATGCATTTACTTGACTCCAACCCACCTGGAAGTCCAAGCAATACCGCATAAAGTCAATAAGCAGCAATGTCAAATCTGTTCTCATGTATGGATCAGAATGCTGGCAAATCATAAAATCAGATATGAGCAAAGTAGACGCTTTCAGTAATGGATGCCTAAGGAGAATCTGCCACATCTCCTGGTCAAACAGGATCTCCAACTAAGACTTGAATGAAAAAACTGGCTGTCAGAGCATTATAAGTACTGCCGGCTCTGCTAGCTTGGCCACGCATTCAGAATACCATCGGAGCGAATAACCACAGTGGCTCTTAGGTGGACACGCCATGGAAGAGTAAGCCAGACAGGCCAAAAACAACCTGTCGTAGAACTGTGGCCAAGGTGAGTGAGATGGGGCAAAGGACAAAATGTGGCTGAAGATAGAGAAAGATGGCGCAAGCTCATAGTGTCTCTCATGGGACAAAGAGGATAAGTTGAGTTTAGAGTGTGATGGTCAAACAGAAATGTAAATTTAGCTTTATTCAAAGATAGTTTACTGTAGAATAGCCTGTTTATAAAATTTACTTGACACCATGGGACATGGTAACAAACTATATATCACTCTAGCTCAAATTGTGCTGTGTGAGATGGTGGATATGAGCAGATTGTTTTTGTTATGTTGATTTTTCCTTCTCTATGAACGGTATGCTTTGTATAGCACACAAGAAACAAGACTTTTCACTGTCCCAATACATGTGACAATAAATCAAATCAATAAATTCCTAATCAATTTGAAGTATCAAAACTTGTTTGACTTCTGTATCATTTCAGCATTTTCTGATTTTTGTCTCCAATTTCCACCATTTTGTAGCTTGCGTTACCTTTTATCAATACATCATGTTCTGATTTCACTGTGCAATGTTTTTTTCATGCGATAGACTGTCATGCAGGGAGAATAGGTAGGAGTGCACTTCAGAGCAACAACTAATAATTTTATGTCTGTAATCAGGGTGGTGATTGGTGTACATCATCTCACTGTTGAATTGTGGTGCATTAATAAATCAATTCAGGTGCACCAGAAGAGTTTGAGATATGTCAGGAATCAGTTTAGTTGTTCATGTTCTCAGGAGAATCATTCCAACATTTGTCAAATGAATAATTACACCTCTTAAAATTTTGAGACACAATGGAATGATCCTAGCTGAACATGCACACTTTTCACTGTATACTAATGCATGTGACAACAACAAAATCAAATAAATTCTCCCTCTGTGTACCCGAAAAGGGGCCAGAGTGTGGCGACTAGGGGATTTTCACAGTAACTTCATTGCAGTGTTAATGTACCTGTGACAGTAATTAATAAACTTTTAAAAAATGTATAGAGAGTTAGTCATAAGGTTGAGAGTTCAGGTCCCATCCCAAAGGCTTGCAGTACTGAGGGAGTGGTGCACTGTTGGAGGTGCCATCTTCTGGGTGATATGTTAAATTGAAGTTCCAGAGTTGGGCATGAGTTCTCCCTGCCAATATTTATGTATCACCCCTCAACCAACGTCACTAAAACAGATTATCCAGCCAGTATTGTTGTATTTTGGAAAATGGCGCTAGGTAGCAAATGGATTTAAAACAACAGAGGTTTATTTACAAGGTGTGTGTTTTCTTGCATGACTGCTTCTTCTCTGCCTGTTTCCCACACTTGGGACTTGTGACATCATTTCCAGTGCATGCATGGTTTTTGATTTTGATTTGATTTATTATTGTCAGATTTATTGGGATACAGTGAAAAGTATTGTTTCTTGCACGCTCTGCAGACAGAAACATACCGTTCATAGAGTACATAGGGAAGGAAAGGTGAGAGTGCAGAATGTAGTGTTACAGTCATAGCTGGAGAATACATGAATACAGCAGAGCTCAGTAAGCAATAAGAATTAATACAAAATCACATTGCAGTTTGTGAAAGTTTGCTATGAACAAATTGGCTATCACTTTTCCTGCATCATAACAGTGACAACTTTTCAAATGTGCCTAATTTGCTGTAAGGGAACTTTGGGATGTCCTGAGGTTGCGAAAGGCACTATATAAATACAACTTTTTTTTAGTACAATAACCTGATCAAAAGACTCTCATATTGCTCTTGTGGAGGAGTTCCTAGAATGCGTACAAAAAATGTTTCTACATCAGTGTGTTTCCAGTCCATTGAGAAAGGAGGCATTACTAGATCTGGGTCTGGTGAATGACATGGGATAAGAGCATCAAGTTTCAGTCGGGGAACACTTAGAGGACAGTCATCATACTATCATGAGGTTCAGGTTAGCTTTGAGAAGGACAAGAAGCAATCCGGAGCAAAAGTAATTAATTGGGAGAGGGACAATTTCAATGGGGTGAGAATGTCTCTGGCCCAGGTAAATTGAAATCAAAGATTGGCGGGCAAACCTGTAAATGAGCGATGGGCTTCCTAAAGAGAAGATAGTTCCAGCGCGCTCTAGGGGGAAAGGTGGGACAACCAAAGCCTGAGCTTCATGGATGACGAAAGAGATGGGGAGTCAGATGAAGCAGAAAAAGAGGATGTATGGTAGATGTCAGGTTGATTAGTGGCATCCAGGCTGAATAAAGAATGTTCAGAGGAAGTGGGAAAAGCTGGAATGCAAGAGTGACTTTCAAAAGGGAGTTGGATAAATACTTCAAGGAGAAAGAAATTCATGGTTATGGGGAATTGACGGGCAGTGGAAGTAATTGGATAGCTTTTACAGAGAGCATAGGCTGAATGACCTGCTTCTGCGCTGTATGATTCTCTGAACACCTCCTATTCTAATGTTCAGCAGGTTTTGAACATGACCTTAAATGTGACCTTCTTTAAAAAAAATACAAAGCAGGATGAGTGTTTAGTTTAATTTGCTGACCACCTTTTAAGCGGGGAAGGAAATTTGACTTTCACATTCTAATGTCAGTTTTAGGTTGCATTGCATACTGAACCTCAGGCAACATCATCTGTGTGTCACGAGAGATTAATGGGAACAAGTCATTGTCATACTTGTGGCTCTGGATTTTCCTTCAGGTCTTTTGACCGGAGGTCCATTAATACCTTGCTATTTTTCTTCAAAGACTTCAGTAGCTCAAACTAGATGTGTACGAGTGTTCCCTCGGTGATTTTAAAATTATTTCCCTTCTGAGGGATGAATCCAAGATCAGGCGCTCCCATCTGGAAGTGCTGTTCTTGGGAAGCACATTTTGGTGGGAAGAGGGAAATTTCAGGTGGGCAGCTCGCAAATTTCTGTCCCATTAATTTCAGTGGACAAATACCTGGGCCATGTTTCTGTAATTTCTTTTCAGGGAAGCTTCCTGTCGTTGCTTCTGCTTGCTAGGGAGGTTGGAGTACAGGATAACTGATTTGTCACATCACGTAGAAGAAGGAGGGAACAGGAGTGGACCATCCAGCTCTTTGAACCACTTCTGCACTTCAGTTAGACCATGGCTGATCTGTATCTTAACTCCATTTACCTGTATTGACTTTGTATCATTTGATATGGGGGGTGGTGTAGTAGCGGTGGGGGGGGATGGGGGTGGAGGAGGAGGAGGAAGCCACTGGTTGTCCTGATCCTGGTGCCAGCACGGCTGAGATCAGACAATCAACTGATGCACAACTTTGTTAATCCATGGTACAGTACATTGGGGTGGTGATGCTGTGGGCCATTGTTTTCCATTTTTTTAAAAAATTGGTCCAAGATAACTATCAGATGTCCTCTTTTTTTTCACTGATTTCCAGGTTCTTCCTCAGCACTAGAGTCAAGATTGCCAAGACTTGATCTTGCTCTTATTATATTCTCATTTTCCCACAGTTCTGTTGTTGGGTGTAATCTTTCAACCATTCAATGTGGAAAATTCATTCAAAGCCACAAGCAAGGCTGCACGCTCCCTTCTCCTGTTTCGCTCTTATTAAAGAAAAATAGGACCAGATTTTCTCCCAAGGTTTGGGTGTGTAGAGTCAGGAGCATTCCCAGCTCTGTGAAACTGCCCTTCAAAAATGGCTGTCCAGTGTTCAGATATTCAGTCTGGAGAGGGGCAGCTTGGATTAGTGGTCGGGGAGGGCGACCCAGGAAGACCTGAGGAGGCTGCCAGGTGCGGAGGCAGGCTGGGCAGAAGGCCTGCCTTGGAGATCCAAAATATATAAATAAAGAATGAAATGTCTCTCCAGCCTTCATCCCTCACATCCCCCACACAATCCCTCTGTCATATCCATGCCAATCTGTACTGCCTCATGCCTTCTATCTACCCCATAACTCCTCATATCCTCCATGCCAACCTATACCCCCACTCTCACCACCATTTGCCCTTACACTTACCATGCCAACTCATTCAGTATCCATGGGCAGAGCTCAGGGTCCATGCAGAGATTAGATAAAGTTCTAAATATCTATTGAAGACTTCACTATATTGAAAACATTCTCATTAAAAAAACATTTGGGACATTTACATTCCTTCAGCTAAATAAAGCCTTATAACAACTATAATACAGAATTGGGCAGAGATGAGGAGCAGGAACATCTGAGCAGGCGCGTGTATTAGGGAAAGAGGGTTCATGAACAGAGTGGGCTGTCTGAGTGCCTGTAGAGGTAGACAGATGTGGAGGGTGGCTGGTGAGCAATCTGAGCAATGTGTTATACTACCTGGCTTTGAACTTTGCTTGGGCGTGACCTCAAATTGGAATACAAACTGGGACTGGCTAAGAACGTGACCCTGGTGGGACGTTAACTTTCCAAACACTGACCAAGAGACTCTGTTTCTGTTTTGGTTAGATTGCACCAGTAAATAGCTCAACTGTCCAGTTAAATATAGTGAAGATAATCAATGTAAAGATAGTTTTCAACAGAGCTGGGGGAATTTTTGCTTTATTTCTTATTATTTTGAAGCACTTTGCTTATTTGAAACAGATTTTGTGACAAATATACTGTAATCGTGCTGTTTACTTGGATTCCCATGTTAAAGTGTGCTTAAACTCCCTGCCTACAAGATCCCAGCACAACACAATTCTCTAGATTGTGTTACAAAACAAACATTTAATTCAAATGCACAGTCCTTTATCATAATAAGCATTGGCATTTATAGACACTCTTCAAAGAGTCTATAACTGCATAGTTTTGAATCAAATTGTGAAATGACAGGCTCCCTACTTCATAATGGATGATTGTGAAATCAGTCATAGAGCAATAAATTACTAATGGAAGTCCTTGCTTGTGTCGTTAGCCAGCATTCATTTTTGGCACTCCAAGAATTTTTTCAAAGATTTAAAGGGTAGGACTTTTAAATGTCTTGACATTTTGGACAGGTCCCTTTGACAGGTGTTTCTGACAGTTGATTTTGACTGGTCTGATGACTGTTCCAATAGGTTTGACAGTAATGAGTTAGGGCCTCTTTCTGCATTGTAGGGTTTCTATGGTTTCTATGCTCTTTTTGCATACATTTGTCTATTTTTAACAATTCCAAAGGGCACCTTCCCACCTCCAAAGGTGACTCAGGACCAGATCCAAAGGGACAGAGCTTGCAACAGGGATAGCCTGGTTATCCAAACAAATCCACAAAGTTCAGACCTGCTCTTATTAGGTCTAATTTCAACACTTTGGGTTTCACACTCCAGAGCTACCAAAATCCCACTTGAGTGGAGCATACTGATGATTTACATGGCTAGCTGCCGACATGAAACATGCATTCTTGAGATGTGCCCCACCCCCACAGAAATGGGAATTGTCATGTTCGGTATGGTACTCTGTCATTTTCAACACGATGGAGAGACTCTGACGTGGTGCAAATCGGGGTCACAGTTCCTGCAAGTTGACGGTAGTTGATAATAGTTGCTCAGTCCTGCTTGGGATATTTGCAAATCTTAATATTGACATTGCACTAATGAAGTAATATCTGTGTCTGAGCATTAATGACAGGTATATGTGTATGATATTAGCATGTTCCTTTTGGATCCTAGGCATAACTGGGTAACGCTAAACACCTTCCGCTGTGATTTTATGCTTCCATATTTTAGCATTTGAACCTTCAAATGTAGTTTGGAAAATGTCCACTGCATGACTGCCTCCAACATGATATAGAAATTTCTAAGCAGGTTAAGTTTGTTCAGTGCATGATCTGTGAAAGATTAATACAGGAGCCATGTATTAAAGTGATATTAAATATATGTTCTCTGTTTGAAATTGTTTTGCTGTAATTTAATACTGTGTGATTTGTGTAAAATGAAAATTACTAATATAGAAATAATTCTGTGCAGTTGCTTACTTCCATCAGCTCTCTTGAAGTACAGCATCTGTTTAAAACATTGAATGGAGGGCAGAGAAACCTGCACGAAAAAAGGGAACATTCTAGAAAAATGCTGCATATCAGTCAGCATAAAAAGAAAAGCCAAGTTATGCTTTTTCAGGTCTGAAAGGTACATGCTCAAAGCACTTAACCGTCCCTATCCTCAGATGCTGACAAACATGTGTTTTCCACCATTTTCTGGTCTGTCTTCACATTTCCAATTTGCCCTTTATATTTAACGGTGTGATCTTTTTATGACATCGAAACAATTAATCTGGCGAGTTAACGGATTCAGTAAAGGGTTAACTTTGCTGACAATTTGCAAGTACGAGATCGAAAATCTAAATCTCGGGGGGAAAAAATGCAGTTTATCACCACCTTTAAGTGCATAATATATGAATACAAACTGTATGTAGCATTAGGTGCCAGCACCAATTTTGTACAGTTGAACTGTCAATTCTGTTGCATAATGATCTACAAAATGCAGTCTGCATTCATTAGGATTAAATGCAAAGGCAACTGGCTTCTGTAGAACATTTTTGTTTTGTAAATATTTCTGAGCCAAATCTCAGCTGTCAAAGAATGTACATTTAAATGCCAAAAATGCGAATTATTTGTTACAACTGCACCTTCTGTTTTTGTACAGCATCTTAAATGCAGAGGGAAAAATCTCAAGGCACTTCGCAGAGGTGTGAGAAAGAGTTATTGAGCTGTTAGATTCTCCTCTATCTATATTTTGGGGGTGCTGATGGCGGGTGGCCAGTTGTGGAGGTCGACTAATGGATGGCACAATGGTTAGCACTGCTGCCCAGAGCGCCAGGGAACCGGGTTCAATTCCCGGCTTGGGTCACTGTTTTCAAGTGTGCGAGTTTTTCCTTTGCCTGCGTGGTTTTCCTCCGGGTGCTCCAGTTTCCCCTCTCAGTTCGAAAGACGTGTTGGCTAGGTGCATGGCCTTGCTACATTCTCTCCGTGTACCCAAACAGGCGCCAGAGTGTGGCGACTCGAGGATTTTCGCAGTAACTTAATTGCAGTGTTAATGTAAGCCTACTTGTGACACTAATAAATAAACTTTAAACTTATGTACTTCTTAATATCATTATTGTGGCTAAAAGTAACCCAATCAAGCGAATGATAATACACACAAGTTGATTTTCTGGTTGTCCAAGTACGCACTGTGCAGTTTTTTAGGAATGTGCTGTCCAAAGTGCATAGACATAGGAAAAAATGGGCAAGGCTGAAGGGATCACCACAGAAGAGAGCTAAATGCCTCCTCCCTCAATCCCCAGACAAAGGAAAGCACAGACGATGGAAATCTGAAACAAAAGCAGAAATTGCTGGAATATTCAGCGGGTCAGGCAATATCTGTGAAACATAGAACCATAGAAAAACTACAGCACAAAACAGGCCCTTCAGCCCCACAAGTTGTGCCGAACATATCCCTACCTTTGAGGCCTACCTATAACCCTCCATCCTATTAAGTCCCATGTACTCATCCAGGAGTCTCTTAAAAGACCCTATTGAGTTTGCCTCCACCACCACTGACGGCAGCCGATTCCACTCGCCCACCACCCTCTGTGTGAAAAACTTCCCCCTAACATTTCCCCTGTACCTACAGCCCAGCACCTTAAACCTGTGTCCTCTCGTAGCAGCCATTTCCACCCTGGGAAAAAGCCTCAGAGTCCACCCGATCTATGCCTCTCAACATCTTATACACCTCTATTAGGTCTCCTCTCATCCTACGTCTCTCCAAGGAGAAAAGAACAAGCTCCCTCAGCCTATCCTCATAAGGCATGCCACTCAATCCAGGCAACATCCTTGTAAATCTCCTCTGCGCTCTTTCAATCTTTTCCACATCCTTCCTGTAATGAGGCGACCAGAACTGAGCACAGTACTCCAAGTGGGGTCTGACGAGGGTCTTATATAGCTGCATCATTATCCCCGGACTCCTAAACTCAATCCCTCGATTGATAAAGGCCAACACACCATACGCCTTCTTAACCACCTCCTCCACGTGCGGGGCCGATTTTAGAGTCCTATGTACCCGGACCCCTAGGTCCTTCTGATCCTCTACAGTACTAAGAGTCTTTCCCTTTATATTGTACTCCTTCATCCCATTCAACCTGCCAAAATGGACCACTACGCATTTATCTGGGTTGAAGTCCATCTGCCACTTGTCGCCCAGTCTTGCATCCTATCTATGTCCCTCTGTAACTTCTGACATCCCTCCAGACTATCCACAACCCCACCAACCTTCGTGTCGTCGGCAAACTTACCAACCCATCCCTCCACTTCCTCAGCCAGGTCATTTATGAAAATGACAAGCAAGGAAGAAAAGTTAATATTTCAACTGCAATCCTTCAGAATTTTGCCAAAGCTTTTCATATTCTAAAACAACTCAATTTAAGCTTCTCCATGCCTTTAGGGATTGGCACATTATCACAGATCTCTTGCCATAACAATGGCTTCTAATCTCTGGCATCACCCTTGTGGATCTATGCTGTACACTTTTTATGACATTAACATCCTTTTGATGGTCTGCTAGCCAAACTTGTGTAACAGCACCAGGTTAAAGTCCAACAGGTTGATTTGGTCGCAAAAGCCACTAGCTTTCGGAACAGGCTGTCCCTTCGTCAGGTGGGTGGGAGTTGGGACGGCCTGTTCCGAAAGCTAGTGGCTTTTGCGACCAAATAAACCTGTTGGACTTTAACCTGGTGTTGCTAGACTTCTTACTGTGTTTACCCCAAACCAACGCCGGCATCTCCACATCAAGCCAAACTTGTGCACAGTATTCTAACTGTAGCTCATTTGAATGTCATCTACAAACTTATTCCTGTACTTTATGCTGTTGTCCATAAAACTCAAACATTTACTGGATTAAACACAACTCTTATCTGCCTATACCTTGCACTTACAGGGATTTATGCATTTGAATCCCTAGGTTTGTCTGTTCATTCTCAACCTTCACTATTCCAGTATTACAGTAACTTGCATTTGCATAGAGCCGTTAACATAGTAAAACAACCCAAAATACATCACAGGAGCAAAATCAAACTAAAATGGTGCTGTTTCCAAGGCAACTATGTTGTAACTAGGGTGAAATAAGGATATTTGACTTTGAAAATATGTTGTATTGTTGACAGTGAAATACCTGGCATGATGCACATAGTATATTGCCCATAGTGTCTGTCCCCCTTATCAAGGAGCAGCTGTGACTCAGCTGGTAGTACTCCTGTCTCTGAACCAGTGGGTTCAACTCCCAATGCATAAACCTAGGCTAACACTCCCAATGCAGCACTGAATGTCAGAAATCTTGAGCCCACGTTCACCGTCTGCAAAGTTACCGGCAGAGGTTCAAGATCCGGTTGTTGCAGATCTCCCCCCTCGAGAACTTTGGATCTTTCTCGCCCCCTCAGTGGCATGCATTTCAATACTATTAACCGTCCCCCACCTCGTACCATAGCTGGCATCACGTCATCGCAACTCACAACAGATTCACCTGGATGTGAACCTGTCATGGGGATCTCCCCGGGGGCGTAAAGGTAAGTTTAGCTCCTGGGGGAGAGGGACGTGGCTAGGCAATGCCCTGGCCATGCCCCTTGGCACAGGTTGGGGGGTGGGGGGGGGCAAGAGAGATGGGGCCGATGATCACTGGGGAGGGAGATCAGGGTGAATGCTCGCTCCGATTGAGGTGCGGAGGGGAATCCCTGAGGCCTCAGTGGTGGGGCGGGGGGGAGGTTTATTGGAGTTTTGATCGGGGCACCCATTAAAGATGGTGCCCCAATCTCTGAGCAGTGGGTTTTGCCGGTGTGGTTAAGCCCCGCCCACCTCTATGACAGCGTGAATCACGCTGCCTTGATTTTTTTTTTGGCAGAGTGTGGTCGAATCTGGGGAGAAACCCAACTGGTTTACTGGAGAGAAACACACCAGTTTTCTCACCAGAAACAACACTCTCATTTTTTTGGTAAGATTTTGCCCATAGACTTTCTGATGAGACGTTGAACTAAAGTATCCTTATTGCGGTTCTACAAAAGGCAAACCCAAGGACGAGATTCCCTCCCCCACTCTGTGGCATATTGTCTGATGGCGGAGGTCAGCGGTGGGATTTTCTGGTCCTGCCAAAGTCTACGGGCCTTGCGTGCCAGGCAACCTTCACTGCCGGGGAACATGCTGTGGCGGATCACCATCGGGGGGCCAGAAGATCCGCCGGCGGGAAGGGCTGGAAAATTTAAGCCAGAGTGTTGAATAGAGAACTTTATACTAAAATACCTCCGATTTGACTTTGTCTTTGAGATAGTTGCTATCAATCATTTTCAGTAAGCAAGGTGTCATCTAGAAATTTTCTGTTGTCTGGAGTTTTATTTCATTCATTCAGTGGATTTGGGTGTCACTGGCAAAGCCAGCCTTTATAGCCCGTCTTTAATTGCTCTTGCTAAACTGGTGGTGAGTCACTGCTGCAGTCCACATGGTGCAGTTACATCCACTGTGTTGTTTGGGAGCAAGTTCCAGTATTTTGATCCTGTGACTATGAAGGAACAATGATGCATTTCCAGGTCAGGATGGTATGTGAGCTGGAATGGAACTTGCGGGTGATGATCCCATGTGCCTGTTGCCCTTGCCGCTTTTGGTGGTAGAGTTTGCAGGTTTGAAAGGCGCTTTTTAAAAATGAATTCATGGAACATGGGCGCCACTGGCTGGCCAGCATTTATTGCCCATCCCTAGTTGCCTGAGGGCAGTTGAGTCAACCACGTTGCTGTGGATCTGGAGCCACATGTAGACCAGACCGGGTAAGGATGGCAGATTTTCTTCCCTAAAGGAAATTAGTGAATCAGATGGGTTTTTCTGCCAATCGACAATGGTTTCATGGTCATCAGTAGATTCTTAATTCCAGATATTTTTTTATTGAATTCAAATTCCACCACTTGCCGTGGCAGGATTCGAACCTGGGTCGCCAGAAAGGAAGTGGTGATGCCAGGGCCATTCTGTTACCTAATTGATGGACATTGTTTTATGCTGGAGTTGTGCTTTGGATTTTAGAGTTTTGGAGATTATATAATTTTCTGCATATCTCGATGGAGTTCCCTTTGAGAATCTTGTCACTTGCGCGCCTTAGTACCTCACTGTTCTGCAGTTAGATATTCCTGAGACTCCAAGCTCAAAGGAACAGTTCCCTAAATGAGTTATGAACAGTTCACATTCTCATAATCTGTCGTCTTCTGCTCACCTCAACTTTTTATGTATAGAAAAAAATTGAAGCTATCCTTTTGAAATGGCATCTGTGTGTTGCTAATGAAGAGAAGACTTGGCTTGTGAAAAACTGTATTCCTTTTAGGAGTGTGGATGGGACGCAGATGTTAAGTGATTTGAGAATTGTATCACATGGCAGCAATATATAAATATCCTTTACTGAAACTATATTTTAACCAACACTGAATAACGACATTGAAAATAGCTGGAAATGGGGAGAGGTTGATGAGCATGCTTTGAGTATAACCTTGGTCAGAAATAATATTTTGCTTTAATTGCCAACATTTTCTGTTTTGTATTATTTGATTCAGTTTTTTTTTTACCTTCCACGTTTGCAACAACTGACTCACTGCTTCTAAATTCTGCACAGTTTACAGGCACAAGAACAAACCAACTTCTGAATCTCCATTTGAGGCCAGTTCAGCAGGTCAGCTGGTGCTAACTGACTATCTTCACTGGTGAAAGCAAAATTGGAAGTGCTGTAACAGTTAGGATAAATGTGAAGCATTGCCTGAGATTGGAAATAGTGTTGGGGTTTCTTTTGTTCACAACCAGTGACCCTAATAACCCTGGCAGTGACAGCAAAGTGCAGGTATAGCATGAAAGTGCTGAGAAGTGACAGCAACTTTGTTTTGTATCAGTGTTTTTATATCCACTGTGAATACACGTTTCTCAGACACAGTCCAGGTGTTGTCAGCCATCAAGTGATCATACGTCATTCCCTACATTTACAACAATGAATCATACAATCCCTACAGTGCAGAAGAAGGCCATTTGGCCCATCGAGTTTACACCGACAATGATTCCACCCAGGCCCTATCCCCATAACCCCACGTATTTACCCTGCAAATCCCCCTGACACTAAGGGGCAATTTATCATAGCCAATCAACCTAACCTGCACATCTTTTGGATTGTGGGAGTACCCGGAGGAAACCCATGCAGACATGGGGAGAACGTGCAAACTCCACACAGGCAGTGACCCAAGGCCGGAATTGAACTGGGTCCCTGGAGCTGTGAGGTAGCAGTGCTAACCACTGTGCCACCGTACTGCCTGTACACTTCATACAGTACTTCATTGACTGTAAAGTGCTTTGAGATGTCCAGTAGTCACGAGAAGCAGGATATAAATGTAAATCATTCATCTTTCCATTTGCATGGCTAACGAATACAATTATGATGTCCCTTTTTAAAAAAAAAATTCCAGGGGTGCTCAATGCATGTCCAAGAAGACACAGGTTTTGAGGAGCATTTTGAAAATGGCAGAGAAATAGCAATGAGTGTGGAGTGGCCTCGGTCGACGGTTCCGTGTGGAGTGGCCTCGGTCGACGGCTCAGTGTGGAGTGGCCTCGGTCGACGGCTCCGTGTGGAGTGGCCTCGGTCGACGGTTCCGTGTGGAGTGGCCTCGGTCGACGGCTCCGTGTGGAGTGGCCTCGGTCGACGGCTCCGTGTGGAGTGGCCTCGGTCGACGGTTCCGTGTGGAGTGGCCTCGGTCGACGGCTCCGTGTGGAGTGGCCTCGGTCGACGGTTCCGTGTGGAGTGGCCTCGGTCGACGGTTCCGTGTGGAGTGGCCTCGGTCGACGGTTCCTAGCTGTGCCTGCTTCTGAGCATTCTCTCTGAACTTTGACAGTACCTTTGGAGATTCCTGACAAGTGGCAAGTAACATTTGCGCCCCACACATGCCAGGCAATTACCATCACCAATAAGAGACCCTCTAACTACCGCCCCTTGACATTCAATGGACCATCACTGAATTCCCCACTGTCAACATCCTTGGGTTACCATTGACCAAAAACTCAACTGGACTCACCACATAAACACAGTAGCTATAAGAGCAGGTCAGAGGCTAGGAATACTGCGGCAACTAGCTCACCTCCTGACTCTACAAGACACAAGTCAGGAGTGTGATGGAATACTCCCCACTTGCCTGGATGGGTGCAGCTCCAACAACACTCAAGAAACCTGACACCATCCAGGACAAAGCAGCCTGCTTGATTGGCACCACATCCACTCCCTCCACCACCGATGCTCGGTAGCAGCAGTGTGAACTATCTACAAGATGCACTGCAGCAATTCACCAAAGATCCTTAGACAGCACCTTCCAAACCCATGACCACTTCCATCTAGAAGGACAAGGGCAGCAGATACATGGGAACACCACCACCTGTAAGTTCCCCTCCAAGCCACTCACCATCCTGACTTGGAAATATATCACCGTTCCTTCGCAGTCTCTGGGTCAAAATTCTGGAATTCCCTCCCTAACGGTATTGTGGGCCAACCCATAGAACGTGGACTGCAGCGATTCAAGAAGGCAGCTCACCGCCACCTTCTCAAGGGCAACTAGAGATGGGCCAGCCAGCGACACCTATGTCTCACAAATGAATTTTAAAAAAACAGAGTGCACAAGTCATACTTGAAGAGTCTGAAACTCAGCTTGCGTGAATTGATTGTCACTTGGTTTGGGCACTTATTCTGTAAACACTCACCTTCCCCCAAAAGAAAAGAAACCCATAGTTTAAATTCAAGGTTCAGCACCTCATCTTTCAGGGAGGCTTCTGGACTGAACGTACATCAAAAACTTTAGACCATAATCTCTGCCTCCATTTTGTTTCCTTTTCTTTGCACCTTTGAGTTTTAAACTTGTCTTGTCACTTGTTTTTGCTTTGGACAACGGCTGTTGGTTATTCTGCCATTTACTCCTCCTCTGGACCATCTTTTGTTTAGTTACATGACATTCCCTTGGACTTTGTCGTTTAATGTCTCCTGCCTTCTGCCCTATCACAAACCTTACGTTTTGTTCTTTTTCCACCCTTCCCATTTGACCGACTTAAAAATTTCATTTCTTAACTTTCCCAGTACTTAGGAAAGGTTAACCTGAAAAGTTAACTCTGTTTTTCTCTCTCCACGGATGCTGCCAGACCTGCTGTGATTGTCAGCATTCTTTGCTTTTATTTGAGCTCTAGCTTGTTCCTTATGTTTCAGTATGTAGCCACGATTATGGAAGACTTTCAACCAGAGGAATCTGGGTTTAATGCAAATACTGTATGGCTCATGTATAATGATGTGGAGATCACTTCTCGGCCTTTTGGCTAAGATCAAGTGTAGTATGGATTGGATGCTGCGCTTGGTCGAGGTCATTGGGTTGCATTTAAGCTTCATTTTCATATGAAGCAATTTTTAAAAGCGGCATCTCTGCCTTTTGGCTAAGATGCAAATGAGATCAAGCCTTGGAGGAGGAAACCTCCCCCTCCTCCAATCAGCTTGGCTCATGTAGATCAGGCCCAAGACAGGTGTGAAGGCCCTGTCTTGTCAGCTTGGATCGGAGATGTCTCAACTTGTTGAGACTCTGAATTGGACTTGATTTGATTGAATTGGAAAAGTATTTTAAAAAAATTTTAAATGATGTGGAGATGCCGGCGTTGGACTGGGGTAAACACAGTAAGGCCCATGTATAATGGACAGGTGATGTTTGCTTGAGAGGCATCAAAGTGTATGTTTTTGATTTGATTTATTATTGTCACGTTTATTAGTATACAGTGAAAAGTATTGTTTTTTGTGCACTATACAGACAAAGCATACCGTACTTGGAGAAGGAAAGGAGAGGGTGCAGAATGTAGTGTTAGTCATAGTTAGGGTGTAGAGAAAAATCTATTTAGTTTGAGGTAGGTCCATTCAAAAGCAGCAGGGAAGAAGCTGTTCTTGAGACCTCAGACTTTTGTATCTTTTTCCCGACGGAAGAAGGTGGAAGAGAGAATGTCCGGGATGCATGGGGTGTTTAATTATGCTGGCTGCTTTTCTGAGGCAGTGGGAAATGTAGTCAAAGTCAACAATGGGAGGCTGGCTTACGTGATGGATTGGGCTTTGTTCACGACCCTTTGTAGTTTTTTGCAGTCTTGGACAGAGTAGGAGCCAAACCAAGCTGTGATACAACCAGAAAGAATGCTTCCTATGGTACATCTGTAAAGGGTGGTGAGAGCCGTAGCAGCCAAATTTTCTTAGCCTTCAGAGAAAGTAGAGGCATTGGTGGGCTTTCTTAACTATAGCGTCGGCATGGAGGGACCAGGACAGGTTGTTGGTGATTTGGACACCTAGAAACTTGAAGCTCTCGACCATTTCCACTTCATCCCCATTGATGTAGACAGGCATTTCCTCCTATGCTCCCTTAAGTCAATGTCTATCTCTTTCATTTTGTTGATATTGAAGTAGATTATTATCGTTGCACCAGTTCACCAGATTCTCTATCTCTTTCATGTACTCCGTCTCATTGTTTGAGAACCAACCCACTACAGTGGTCTCATCAGCAAACTTGAAAATCGAGTTGGAGGGGAATTTGGCCACACAGTCATAGGTGTATAAGGAGTATAGTAAGGTGCTGAGGACATAGTCTTGTGAGGCACCAGTGTTGAGGATGATCTGGAAGAGGTGTTGGTGCTTTTCTTTATTGATGTGGTCTGTGGGTTAGGAAGTCTAGAATCCAGTCGCAGAGGGAGGAGCCGAGGCTCAAGCCAGGGAGTTTGGAAATAAGTTTTGTAGGAATAATGGTGTTGAAGGCTGAACTGTAGTCAATAAACAGAAGTCTGACGTAAGTGTCTTTGTTATCCAGGTGTTCCAGGGTTGAGTGCAGGGCCAGGGAGATAGTGTCTGCTGTGGACCTGTTGCGGTGATGGGTGAACTGTAGTGAATCCAGGCAATCTGGGAGACCAGAATTGATTTGTGCCATCACTAACCTTTCCAAGCTCTTCATAATGATGGATGTCAGAGCCACTGGACGATAGTCATTAAGACACATTGCCTGGCTTTTCTTTAGTACAGGGATGATGGTCATCTTCTTGAGGCAGATAGGAACTTCAGATTGGCGTAAAATGAGGTTATCACTGCCATTTATTACTTTTCACAATCTGGACTGTACAGCAGTCCAGCCTTCTTGTGTTTTTAAACATTAAAGCACCGTAGCCTCTGCAATAAATATTAAAACTTCCTTTTGATTTACCAGAATAAGGAGTGAAGGATGTATTTCCGCTGTTTAAAGAAGTGACCAAAATAGGATTGCAATTTTACACTAGTAAAAGTATTGATGGTGCAATGGCTTAATCTGAAATATATCATTGGAGAGGTAATGCTGGGAATAACAGATGTCAGAAGGATCGGAAAGGTGGAATGGAACTTACCATGTTTACTCTGCCTGATAGTGTTATGATTCTCTTAAATGTCCCGCTACTCCTTCCTTAATGAATCCCAGCATTTTCCCAATGAGAAATATTGGACTTACTGGCCTATAAATGCCTGCTTTGTTTCCTTCCCTCCTTCCTTGAATAGTGGCATACATTTTAGGTTTCTAATCTGCTGGGGCATTTCCAGAATCAAGGGAATTTTGAAAGATTACAACCAATGCATCTATTGTATCTGCAGCCACTTCCTTTAAGACTCTTGAATGGTATCAAGCTTCTTGAGTTGCACTTATCCAGGCATGTGGAAGGTTTTCTATCACACACCTGCCTTGTACCTTCTGTATGATGAAAAGGCTTTGGGAAGTCAGGAGATGAGTTCCTTGCCACAGAATTCCCAAGCTCTGACCTAATCTTGTAGCCACAGCATTTATATAGCTGGTCCAGTTCAGCTTCTGGTCAATGGTGGCCTCAGGATGTTGATGGTGGGGGATTCAGAAGTGATAATGTCATTGAAAGGGGCAGCATGGTGGCACAGTGGTTAGCACTGCTGCCTCACAGCTCCAGGGACCTGGGTTCAATTCCTGGCTTGGGTCACAGTCTATGTGGAGTTTGCACGTTCTCCCCGTGTCTGCGTGGGTTTCCTCCGGGTGCTCCAGTGTCCTCCCACAGTCCAAAGATGTGCAGGTTAGGTGTATTGATCATGCTAAATTACCCTTTAGTGTCCCGGGATGTGTAGGTTAGAGGGATTAGTGGGGTATATGTGTGGAGTTGTGGGGATAGGGCTCTGGGTGGGATTGTTGTCGGTGCTGACTCATTGAGCCGAATGGCCTCCTTCTGCACTGTAGGGATTCTATGATTTTTATGAATGTGAAGGGAAGATGGTTAAGTTCTCTCTTGTTGGAGATGGTGATTGCCTGACACTGACCTGGCGCGAATGACACTTGTCACTTAGCAGCCAAGTCTGAATGTTGTCCACGTCTTGCTGTGCGCGGAAAGGAGTGCTTCAACATTAGAGGAGCTGCTAACGGTACTGAACATGGTGCAATCATCAATGAACATCACCATCTCTGACTTTATAATGGAGGAAAGGTCATTGATCCTGAAGGTGGTTGGATCTAGGATGCTACCTTGAGGAACTCATGCAGCAATGTCTTAATGTTGAGATGATTGACCTCCAACAACCAAACTTTTGTGTTAGGTATGATTCCAATCAGTGGAAAGTTTTCCCCATTCCTGTTGACCAGTTCTGTTCAAGTTCTTTGATACCAGACTCTGTTGAATGCTGCCCTGATTCAAGGGCTATCACTCTCGCCTTCCATCAAGGAATAAAGCTCTTGGCTGTTAGCATACTGCAGGACAACCAATTTGTGACTCATTAATTTTCAGGGGAATTGAATCAGTTTTGAGGCCCAACATTGTACTGATGGCGGATTGCAACAAAGTCAGTGCCAGTCCTGGAGATTCTCCGGTCAAACTCTAACTATTTTGATACCATTGTTGTTTTTAAAACCAATAAAATTGCAAAGCGTGATGCAGTTAAAACGACATCCTTAGTTAGACTGTTTCTCCGCTGCACGGTGTATTCTAAAGTATTCATTTTTCTTTCTCTATCTCTCCTGTTCTGAAATCGTTAACCTTTAAGCTAGCCTAATATTAGTACTTGCAGAAGGAAGTCATCTTCTCGAATTAAACTCTAGGGGGGTTACAACATTTGGAATGTACGAGTTCACACCTTTGTATTAATTAAGTTTCCAATCTAGACCCTGTTCCACATTTACTAAGAAGAACTCGAGTGCTTGTCTAAGTGCTCACTCTCTGATTAGTCCACATCATCTCTGATTAATATACACATTTAAAGATTGATAAAACATACAATAAAACCTTGTTAACAATTGTTAGCATGCCTAATGTGTAATCTGTGAAGATCAGCTAAATTATTGAAATAACTTTCAGTAGGAAGTATATTGTAGGATGTCTTTTAGAGAAACCTATTTAAAATACATGCGGCTGTTTCATTTCTATGCGGTGCTTGCAGGATAGATAGCCTATTGTTTCATTCCATTTCCAATAAAAGATAGGATAATGAGTAAAAGGAAAAGATCCTTCTTCTGCTTGAAGATCAATACAAAACAGGCAATAGTGAGCTCCAGTCTATCCTTCATTCAGTGGAATTGAAATGCCTGCCCTAAGTGTAATGGCACAAAGTGGGAGTCTACTTTAAATTAGATTGAACAGGTTTAGGGTTTTTTGTCTACAAAATGGAAGGCTGAGGCGGTGACTTGATAGAGGTCTTTGAGATTATGAAAGGGTTTGCTACAAGTTAAAAAAATTTATTTATTGGTGTCACAAGTAGACACTTCGATGAAGTTACTGTGAAAATCCCCTGGTTGCCACACTCCGGAGCCTGTTCGGGTACACTGAGGGAGCATGGCCAATGTACCTAACCAGAATGTGTTTCAGACTGTGGGAGGAAACCAGAACACCCGGAGGAAACCCACGCAGGCACTGGGAGAACGTGCAGACTCCGCACAGTCAGTGACCCAAGCCGGGAATTGAACCTGGGTTCCTGGCACTGTGAGGTAGCAGTGCTACCCACTGTGCCACCCTGCTAGGGTAGATGTGAAAACTATGTTTACACTTGTAGGGAAACCAAAACTAGAGGTTATGCATATAAGATATCCATAAATAAATCCAGCAGGGTGTTCAGGAGTAATGTCTTACCCCAGAGTGTGGAATATATTACCACAAGGAGTAGTTAAGGCGAATAGCACAGATGCATTTAAGTGGAAGCTACATGAATGAATGAGGAACAAAAAGAGGACATATTGATAGGATTGAAAGGGCTCGTGTGCAGCATGAAGTCTGGCGTGGACCAGTTGAGCTGAGTGGCCTCTTTCTGGCTGTATATTTTATGTAATCAGCAAAGCTATCTTGGGAGCTTAGGGAAAGTTCAATATTTGAAATGTGGATAGTATCATTCCTGTAAAATTAACCATTATTGACTTTGATTAAATGCAATTTCTTGTTATGTTTCAGATGTGGCCATGACACAGAATTGGCCGGTTGATGCTCAAGTCCCTTTGGAAGACATGAGTTGGATTGAAGGTAAGGATTAGTGCATCTTAAATAATAACTGAAGGTGGAAAGGTTCTGAGACAATTGGCAGAGCTGGCAGTGGCTGTCAGTTTGGCTCTGTCAGTAGCACTGATGCTCCTGAGTCAAGTTTGAGAGTTGCCGAATGGGTGCACAATCTAGCCTGGTAATTCAGTGCCGTGCGGAGGAAGTGCCAATTTTCCTGAGGTGCCATCCTTCAGATGACACATGTTGATGGTTCAGGTGGGTGTTTAAGATTCAACGCAAGGGGGGTGTCCTGATTAATATTCTTGAACTCAAACAACACCGTCAAGAACAGATTAACTGATTGCACATTTCATGCTTTGCTCTTTCTTGATATTTGGAAAATGGCTGCTACACTAACAATTTAACTGTACGAAATCAGCAATTCAATGGGATGCAGTTTAGTAAGTTTAAGGGATGTTAAAAAGGACTCTGCAAATACAAGTTACTCCTTGGGGATTTGTGAGATGCAATATTAAGCAAAAGCTTGATTGCTTATCCGAGGAGGTGGGCTGCCTTTCGATTTATGTTCATCGTTAGACCTTTGTTTCCAGATTTTTAGTGAATTCAAATTTCACCATCTGCCATGGTGAGATTCGAACACAGGTTCCCAGAGCATCTGGATTGCTAGCCCAATATTACTATGCCACTCCCTCCCTAACTTTAATTTTGGCACATCCCCAAATTGTAAAGATAACTTCAACACTAGTGACACCACAACAAATTGAGGCCTACCATTTATGCAGCATTTATGTAATTAATGTCCTGTGGGCTGTGGAATGCAGGAAGCTAAGCCGGGAAAAGAGAGATTAGAGAGGGGTAACTGAATGTTTGGTCAAAAATAATTTGAGAAGTTTTTTAAATGAGAAAGCCAGAAAGGTTTGGGAGAGAACTCCAGAGAGTAGCACCTGGCTGGCTTAAGGCTGATCACTAATGATGGGAGAAGGAGGTGCACAAAAGGAAAGAGTCAGATGAACAAAATGCTGGGGACATTGAGGAAGCAGAAGATACAAGATTGGAGGAAGTTGTTGAGGTGAGGGGGTACAAGGCTATAGTGAGATCTAGACATTGTGATATATCTGTGGGACTTAGGGCAGCATAGTTTTAGACCAGGTTTTTATTCCATCCTCGGATGTGGATGCCTATTTGTTCCGTGATGCTGAAGTTAATGGATATCAGCAATAGAGCTACAGGGTAGTTGAGTCTGAAGGTTACACTGAAGGCAGAGGGAATGGCATAGCAAAGACTGACACTTTTGCAGAGAGGGAACCAAGTGAACATGGTGATGGAGATTATAGGATCTGAAATTCAGCAGTAGATTGAACATCACGCCAAGGCTGTGAACACTTGGTTTAATCTAAAGAGTTAATGTCATAATGAAGCTTCGGCATAGTTAATAACACCCCACCATTTAAATTAAAATCATTAAAAATGTACACCTTTATATCAGCATGGTGGCACTACTGCCTCACAGCAGATTCTGGCCTTGGGTGACTGTATGGAATTTGCATGTTCTCCCCATGTCAGTGTGGGGTTTCCTCCAAGTGCTCTGGTTTCCTCCCACTGATTAGATGGAATAGCCATGGTAAATGCATGGGCTTAGGGGTTTAGGGCAGGAAGGTGGGCCTGGGTAAGACGATTTTATGGAGAGATGGGCCCAATGGCCTCCTTCTGCACTGTTGGGATTCTTTTGTTCATTAACTCAGGTGTATTGATATCTAATGTTAAAACATTACAAGAGTTTATTGATTTATGAAACACAGCAATGCTAACCAGTCAATTTTTTTTTCAAGCTGACCAGTGCTACACATATGATTGTCGATGCGGTGGTGAATATGTTCTTTCCAAAGAAGAAGCAGAAGAAAATGAGTTTCTCCTCTGCTGCGACACTTGCTCTCTCAGCATAGAGATCTTAAACAGTGGTTGAAGCATTGCAATAAAGTTTGAACTTTTTATTTGGAAGTTATCAGCCACAGAAGTCTAATAGTCATGGTGCAGAACGAAAACTAGAAATGCCAATTGCGATGCAGTACTGACTCTTGCAGCTATCTGTCTGAAACTTATTTTAAATGGCTGCATCATGAGTTAAAACCAATGGTCAGAATGCAAGTCTCAGTAACACGGCAGCCTGGCATTTCAGTACTGGGGTGAACCTGCCTCCCAGCACACATTTTGTGCAGATGCCGAGCAACAAAAGCTGTTCGACCAAGCAACACAAAGAATTGATTATGGGAAAAGTTTACACTCGACACTTTCATTTACAGTACGGCCAGCAAGCAAGTGCCAATAATGACTTTGGAGCAAAGGTTCAGTGAGGGACAAAGTGCATGAGACTCTTGCAGACAGAGAAGATTGCATCTCTCTGCGCCGTGGTTAATGTGAGAGAGATCTGGTATTTTGCGTTCTACTGTGAATATGAAAGTTATTGCAGTGAATAAAGGATCTTATCTAAATTGTAATTTATGTTTTATGATTTCATAAATGTTGATTTTAATGAATATTTACTGGATATTAATAGTATTTATTCATGAATTTAAAAAGGGCAGATTAGTTTAACTTCACATGCCAAACTTGACACAATCTCTAGTTTTTGTTTGTTTTTCCGGTTTGAAATCTCTCACTTGGAGCTTTCTGGTTGATTTATTGTAGCTCCAGGGCTAAACTGTTTCTTGAGCACTGTTAAACAGGTAGGTTAGAATATTATTCAACACTCTACATTTCAATACAATTTGTAAATTAATAAACTAGGCACTGAATAGATTTTATTTTTAAGTTAAATGACCATGATATTGCACCTGTTGTCACCATTCTCCTCAATGGACTCCCGCTGTCTCTCCTCAGTGTTGCCACCAGGCTTACTGGTACTCTCATTCTAAGTGCCTGGAACACACCATATATACACCATCTGCATCATCCAACTACATCTGAGAAAAGGCTAATGTCGCGAATATCTAGTTAATATTCCATATGTTTTAGAATTTAACTTGTAGCTTTAGGAATTAAATGGTTAAATGTAAGATAAATGGGAACCTCTGTTAAATTAGTATTGCATCCTATGGTAAATACAGTATGCTTGGTAATTACATCTCCAATGAAAACAATGGGCCCATTCCCCCTCCCCACACACTGATCTCAAGCAGAGAGCCGTCGGACTTACCTCCTCACTAACCCTCTCTGATGGAGTGCCCGAACTGGACTGATATGGAGTATGTCTGTTTCGCGCTGATTCCAGATGGACAAACGTTGTGGTAAAGGGGGAAGTGCCGGTAAAGTTGGGCGTGCAGCCCATTAAGTCAATTTAAATGCATGCAAATGCATTTGAATGGCCATTGCACCTGTTTCTGGCACGGTCCCAGTTGTGGCCATTTACGGGCCTTGGTAAAGGGGGAACCGGCGTGGAGGTGGACGCGGATCGCACTACTTGCCTCATGCCTGACTTTACCAGGTTTTTGTGCCCGAAAACGGGCGCAACACAATAGAAAAATCGGGCCCAATGTCTATCTTACAAGGTCAGAGGTAGAGTTGTGAAAGCAACAGACAGTCTTCTATCATAGCTTAATGCAGCCATGAGGCTGACCTTTAACTTGAATAAAAGATTTAAATTATGTTGTTGCCAGGTCAAAAGAAGGTGAAACAAAAAGTTCCTTATTGGGACCCAGAAAGTCTGGAGGGGGGGCAATCACATCCATTAGCAATATAAATGGGTTACACAATCAGAGTTGTGCTGAAGGTGAAATGATCAGTTTATGTTTCTGTTTTGAGAGCATCCCAAAACACGCCGCATTGTCACCGAAATGGGCTGTGGGGATTAGAATGTTCTATGTTCAAGTTATCTGGGTGTTGGCTCAGAAAAAAAAGCAGTTTTGGTTTGTTGTAGAGGGTGAGTCGAAGGACATGACTAACTTTAGCTTTCTCTGTGTGATGCAGAATGGGATATGAGATATGATTTGGGATATGATTTGGAGGAAAATGTAACTGGATTGATTAGTAAGTTTGCAGACGACATAAAGGTTGGTGGATTTGCGGATAGCGATGAGGACCATCAGAGGATACAGCAGGCTATAGATCAGTTGGAGACTTGGGCGGAGAGATGGCAGATGGAGTTTAAGCCAGACAAATGTGAGGTAATGCATTTTGGAAGGTCTAATACAGATAGGAAATATACAGTAAATGGCAGAACCCTTAGGAGTATTCATAGGCAAAGGGATCTGGGTGTACAGGTACACAGGTCACTGAAAGTGGCAATGCAGGTGGAGAAGGTAGTCAAGAAGGCATACGGCATGCTTACCTTCATCAGCCGGGGTATTGAGTTTAAAAATTGGCAAGTCATGTTGACGCTTCATAGAACCTAGTGAGGCCGCACTTGGAATATAGTGTTCAATTCTGGTCGCCACACTACCAGAAGGATGTGGAGGCTTTGGAGAGGGTACAGAAAAGATTTACCAGGATGTTGCCTGGTATGGAGGACATTAGCTATGAGGAGAGGTTGGAGAAACTTGGTTTGTTCTCACTGGAGCGACGGAGGTTGAGGGGAGACCTGATAGAAGTCTACAAGATTATGAGAGGCATGGACAGAGTGGATAGTCAGAAGCTTTTTCCCAGGGTGGAAGAGTCAATTACTCAGGGACACAGGTTTAAGGTGCGAGGAGCAAATTTTAAGAGAGATGTACGAAGCAGATTTTTTACACAGAGAGTGGTGGGTGCCTGGAACCCATTGCTGGGGGAGGTAGTGGAAGCGGATACGGTAGTGACTTTTAAGGGGCGTCTTGACAAGTGTATGAATGAGATGTGAATAGAGGGGTCTGGTCCCCGGAAGCGTAGGGGGTTTTAGTTAAGTCGGGCATCATGGTCAGTGCAGGCTTGGAGGGCCGAAGGGCCTGATCCTGTGCTGTAATTTTCTTTGTTCTTTGAGGTCAGTTGAAATTCGAGAGAGGGCAAGAAGCTAGAAGATTTGCCTAGATTGAAGCTGGAGGAACAAATCTACAGTTGTCCTCACAGAGCCTTGTAGCAGAACGCGGGCAACAGCAATCGACTTGAAGAAAGTTTTGCCAAAAAACTAATGGAAGAACCCCAAGAAAATCTTCTCGGAGAATAGCTGTAATACTGAAGAGAATGAGAGGGAATTCAGGCAGCTGTGGCATATGTTTGGGTTGGTCCCTAAAGAAGTGAATGAATCTTCACGATTCTTCTAAAATATATAAGGGAACTCTTGGGTGGGGGTGGGGATGCAAATATGAAGTAGAACTGAGTTCACAGCATACAATCATGTTTGTTTCTGTATAGAAACATGAAATCTTGTGTAGTTCTGTCAGTTAATCACAGGGTGTTCAGATTTTTAATGGTTTCTAACAGGATTGTAATACTGTTTAAATACAACATGGAAGTTTTGCTGACTAAATGTAAATAAGATGTCATAGTGGAGACAGATTGTGATAATCTTTCCTACTCTCAAGTGCTGCCAGTGAGAGAACACATTCATTTGAATATAATAAATATTTTATTGCAGAAGAGCAACTCAATTTTCTACAATTCTGCTTCTAAATCTACAAAAGTCAATACAGAAATTTAAAATATTTTCTGTCGGCAAAAAAAAGTAATTAACTAACAGGAGTTTACAGGACAGAAGGAGGTTATTTAGTCTACTGCCCGTGCTGATTCATTATCAGATTAATCCCACAATTACAAGTACAGTCATTCGTAAATGAAAAAATCTAGTTGACATTTGCTCTGTTGTAGCACCTTTTTGGTATCTTAAGTTAATATTCAACTGAGCAAATTTGGCACTGTATGAGGTATGTTGGCAGTATGAGATGTGTGTAAGAATACCTGTAATTCTTTAATCACCTGGATGTTTTGATCCACATCATGTGGAAGAAGATATTATTAGAGCTAATACAGCATTCGCTCTATGAGGTTACCTGTACTGGCAATAACAGTCAGAGGTAAAGTGACAGAGGAAAGGTAGTGATGCCAAGGCCAGTGCTGGCAGATATAAACAGTTGCTATCACTGGTGGGGTTCACTGGTTTGGGGATGGGAATGAGGCAGCTCAATCATTCCAGCAATACATTATCTATATAGGCCTTTGCCTGGTACCTGGGCAGGTTTCAGCCATGATGTGGAGATGCCGGAGTTGGACTAGGGTAAGCACAGTAAAAAGTCTCACTACACCAGGTTAAAGTCCAACAGGTTTATTTGGTAGCACAAGCTTTCGGAGTGTCACTCCATCAGATGAGTGAGGAGTTGTGTTCACAAACAGGGCATATATAGACACACACTCAATTTACAAGATAATGGTTGGAATGCGAGTCTTTACAGGTAATCAAGTCTTAAAGGTACAGACAATGTGAGTGGAGAGAGGGTTAAGCACAGGTTAGAGGTGTGTATTGTCTCCAGCCAGGATAGTTAGTGAGATTTTGCAAACACAGGCAAGTTGTTGGGGTTACAGATAGTGTGACATGAACCCAAGATCCCGGTTGAGGCCATCCTCATGTGTGCGGAGCTTGGCTATCAGTTTCTGCTCAGCGATTCTGCGTTGTCGTGTGTCGTGAAGGCTGCCTTGGAGAACGCTTACCCGAAGATCAGAGGTTGAATGCCCGTGACTGCTGAAGTGTTCCCCGACAGGAAAAGAACACTCCTACCTGGTGATTGTCAACTATCGCTACGATAACAGATCAATGAACACCACTCGACAATCACCAGGTAGGAGTGCTCTCTTCCTATCGGGGAACACTCACATTGTACCTTTAAGACTTGATTACTTGTAAAGACTCGCATTCCAACCATTATCTTGTAAATTGAGTTTGTGTCTTTATATGCCCTGTTTGTAAATACAACTCCTCACCTGAAGAAGGAGCGACACTCCGAAAGCTTGTGCTACCAAATAAACCTGTTGGACTTTAACCTGGTGATGTGAGGCTTCTTACCAAGGTTCCAGACAGACAAAGTCCAGCTTGGAGTAACAATGAATCTCACACATGGAGGCGATCCATTGTTGCTGATTTCACTTTCCATTTTAGCACCATAAGCATAGCAGATTTAGTAGCTTACATTCCAATGAAGAGTGATAAAAAGTAACAATGGAAGAAATCAAAACTTTTAACCAAATACTAAAGACAAAACGTTGTGTGGGCTACTTGGTGTAGAAGGACATGAACATTGGATAATGCATCCCAAACTCTGTCTTCCCATAATATGCAGAATGTGAGTACCAGAGCCAAATACTGAGGGCCAAAACCATTGTTATATCTTTTCTGGTCAGAGCTTAAGCTTCAGGATCTGTCCAACATCAATCGAAGGCAATGATCAATTTAAACCTAAAATTGAATACTTTTTAACCCTAATTCTCAGACAACAACAGCACATGCTAAAAAGAGGTCTCCTAAAGATAGTCTATTGATTATGTTACAGGACGAGCAGTCCAAAGGTCTGCGCTAATAATTCAGAGAATGGGAATTGAAATCCTACAACTGTTAAAGAATTTGAATTCAGTTTAAAAAGATAATTCTTAACAAAAGGCTTATCTGTCGAAATGAACATCAAGCTGTCAAATTGTCATAAAAACCCAACTGATTCACTAATGTCTTTATGCTATATGGGACTTCAGTTCCAGAGAAATGTGATTGACTCTTAACTTTGTGTAGGGTGGATCACCTACTGCCCATTCTTGATTTCACTTTTGCCATGTAAATGTGGAAAGAGGTATTAAAAAGCTGTTTCTTGTCAACAGTGGATACTCAGCTTCTGCCCCTAAGTTGTCCCCTGACTAGAAAATACTTTGGCAAAAATATTTTTAGGTTTCTGCTCAAAATCAGGGTCAGATGGTCCCACAGAAAGGGAGCACAAAAGTACATATGCCAGGTATTGGCTCATCTAGATGTTTTTGTAGTTTGTAATAGTTTAATTGGCTTTCAGACATCAACTGCATTTGAGATTCTAATTTAATAGTGGATCATATCTGCATGTTATTTCAGGCAGTGCGGGCACATGAAACTTGACAAGGGCATTCAATGTATATCTTGCCATCAGCAAACTTGCGCTTTCTCCCACTACTAGTCATCAGATGTTCTCGGTGTTATTGCAGTCCCAGCGTCTGGAACAACGACTCCCTTCTTCAGCCACAGTCTGTCTGAGACACCTTCAGTCATTTTCAGAATACAACCAATCTTTATCCTTTCATCTCAATCCTTCCTGAGAACCTCCCTGTCCATGACTTTCCAACATTTCCTGTGCACCTCGCATTCCCTTCTGGAGCACTTAGTTTATCTTTAATATTGTTCCAATTACATGACATTGCTTTCAAAAATCACCACCACTTTTTCAGTGCTTGTGAAGTCTCTGGTTTTTGAGTTCTATTTAAATTTTTAAAATCTGTTTGACTAAGAATGAAACTATTGTCGTATCCTTAACTCATCGTGGGAAAGTGCTGTTGGGGCTTTCTTTCAGGAAACCAAATTCATGTGGCGGCCAAATCTATAAAATACAAATCAATATTAGTATAATTAGCTACATCCTTATTATTCACCTCTTTACTGTTGCTTCATGATAATCAGTGTATCTTTGACAGTCTTTTGTGATTTTTTTTTCTTAACAATGTATAGAGCTATGATCATTCTATTTATCCTACTGTTAGCAAATGTCTTGAACTGCTGCTACTGTTTACCTTAAAGCATGCTCGACTCCGAATCAGTGCATAAGGAACAGGACCATAATTCCTGGAATCGGTGGAATTATGTAGGTTGTCACCTTCTAACCAAACATGACCTTTTGGTACCTAAAGAAATGTTTAAGAAAATGATTAGAGTGTGTAAGATGCACAAATACAACTGAAAAAGAAGAAAATAAAATGTTTATTTTTAGTCAGTATATGGTAAAGTCACCATAGTCCCAGATGACCAAAGGCACTGACTAGTAGTGATTTAACCTGTGGATCACCACACCTCAGGCAAGGGGCAAGGTTGAGAAGGCGGGCCTTCATGAATAACCTCAACCAGTACATGAATTGAACCCGTACTAACCAGCTGTCCAGCCAACTGAAGTAAACCAACCCCCAATTATAACACTGTTACAAGTAAACTCTGGAGATCTTATGACACTGAGAGTCTCTACCTCTGAGACAGAAGCTTTAGGACTTGATAGTCACAGAAAGTGTGTTCATAAGGCTGGCAAACAAGTTGATTGCCAACCTGCAAATCCTTTCATGCCTATGGCAGGTGGTAAGAGCGGGTGAGACTATGCTTGATGAGAAGTGATACCCCTCAAGTTATAGCATCTGTTTTCACGCTGGTGACCAGTTCCAGGAAAAACAAGCCATGGAAAACAGACAGAAGCATAAGCTTTGTCCGCCTGATGTCTCTAAAGGCGGGAAGGTTTTAAGACTATTAGAACACTATTAACATTAAAGTTTTGCCAGTGTTGCTTCGCAAGCAAGTTGTATATTCATAGAGTTGGCTGTGGCATTTTCAAATTAGTTGTACAGACTGCTGGTGCCTGCAGCATTAGCACTAGGTGAGGCCCCCATCTCGCAACTGTTAGACGGCAAAATAACAACCTCGGAGGCTGATAAAACAGTACAGCACTGTACCTGATGAATCTGCTGTTGAACATGTCAGGGAGGTGACCTTGAAGGCCATTTAATTCTCATGTAGCTTCTGCCCTTTTTAAATGAGCATAAAACCTTTCGGGTTACAACTGGGGAAGGTGTTTCATTTACAGGCCACTTGGCTGTGAGGTATTGACAAACTAACTGTTATCAGGTGTTATTCTTCCACACCCAGGCAAGATTTAGCATTGAAGTGTCTTGTTCAAAAATTGTTCCAAGTTTCTAAAAATGACCAAGGAATAGTTGCAAAGGGACAAGAGCATACTTATATACCAAATGTGATTTGATTTACACACATTTACTGTAATGTATTCTCCCTTATTTTTAAATAACGCAGTAAATTCTCATTTCAGTGGCTAAGTATAGTTGATACAACTAGAATATTGTCACTCTTAATATTTTGGATACAATTTATAGAGTCAGAGGTTCACAGCATGGAAACAGGCCCTTCGACCCAATTTGTCCATGTCGCCCTTTTTTTTAAACCCCTAAGCTCGTCCCAATTGTCCGCATTTGACCCATTTCCCTCTATACACACGTAACTGTCTAAACGCTTGTTAAAAGACAAAATTGTATTGCCTCTACTACCTCTGGCAGCTTGTTCCAGACACTCACCACCCTCTGTGTGAAAAAATTGCCCCTCTGGACCCTTTTGTATCTCTCCCCTCTCACCTTAAACCTATGCCCTCTAGTTTTAGACTCCCCGACCTTTGGGAAAAGATATTGACTATCCAGCTGATCTATGCCCCTCATTATTTTATAGACCTCTATAAGATCACCCCTCAGCCTTCTACACTCCAGAGAAAAAAGTCCCAGACTATCCAGCCTCTCCTTATAACTCAAACCATCACGTCCTGGTAGCATCCTAGTAAATCTCTTCTGCACTCTTTCTAGTTTAATAATATCCTTTCTATGATAGAGGGTGACCAGAACTGTATTCCAAGTGTGGCCTTACCAATGTCTTGTACAACTTCAACAAGACGTCCCAACTCCTGTATTCAATGTTCTGACCAATGAAACCAAGCATGCTGAATGTGTTCTTCACCACTCTGTCCACCTGTAACTCCACTTTCAAGGAGCGATGAACTTGTACCCCGAGATCTCTTTGTTCTGTAACTCTCCCCAACGCCCTACCATTAACTGAGTAAGTCCTGCCCTGGTTCAATCTACCGAAATGCATCACCTCGCATTTGTCTAAATTAAACTCCATCTGCCATTCGTCAGCCCACTGGCCCAACTGATCAAGATCCCGTTGCAATCGGAGATAACCTTCACTGTCCACTATGCCACCAATCTTGGTGTCATCTGCAAACTTACTAACCATGCCTCCTACATTCTCATCCAAATCATTAATATAAATGACAAACAACAGTGGACTCAGCACTGATCCCTGAGGCACACCGCTGGTCACAGGTCTCCACTTGGAAAAACAACCTCCTACAACCACCCTCTGGCTTCTGTCATCAACGCCGGCATTTCCACATTCTGTCATCAAGCCAGTTTTGTATCCATTTAGCTACCTCACCCTGGATCCCGTGAAATTTAACCTTATGCAAAAACCTACCATGTTGTCAAAGGCCTTGGTAAAGTCCATGTCGACAACATTAACTGCACTGCCCTCATCTACCTTTTTGTGTTGTGTCATCAAATGTCTTCCCCCATCTTAGGTTCAGATCACCTGAACTCCCATGTTTAGAAAAGAACCATTGAACTATCCAAACGTTACAGTGCAGAAAGCAGCCCATCATGTCTGCACCGGCCAAAAAGAAAAAAAATGAACTAGCCACTCATTTAAGTTCCATTTTCCAGCACCTTCGTTGTTGCTTTGCAGGTGACAGCACTTCAGATGCTGATCCAGGTACCTCATAAATGACTTGAGCATTTCAGTCGCAACCACCAATTTAGGAGGTGAATTCCAGATGCCCACCAGCCTCTGGGTGAAAAGGTTTTTCCTCATGTCCCCTTTTACTGCCAACCACCTTAAATCTGTACTCCCTGGTAATTGACCCCTCCCCTCAGCCAGGGGAATCAAGTCTTTCCTGTCCACTGTGTCTCGGCCCCTCATAATTTGTACACCTCAATTAGATTACGCCTTAGCTTCCTCTGTTCTCAGGAAAGCAACCTTAGCCTATCCAATCTCTCCTCAGTGGCACGGTGGCACAGTGGTTAGCACTGCTGCCTCACAGTGCCAGGGACCCGGGTTCGGTTCCCAGCTTGGGTCACTGTCTGTGCGGAATCTGCATGTTCTCCCCGCGTCTGCGTGGGTTTCCTCCGGGTGCTCCGGTTTCCTCCCACAGTCCAAAGATGTGCTGGTTAGATGCATTGGCCATGCTAAATTCTCCCTCAGTGTACCCGAACAGGCGCCGGAGTGTGGCAACTAGGGGATTTTCACAATAACTTCATTGCAGTGTTAATGTAAGCCTACTTGTGACACTAATAAATAAACTAAAACTTTAGTTTCACTGCTCTCATATTCAAGTCAATTGTGTTTAAAATTATAGCTTTCAATAGGTGTCACTGGCACACTCAGAGAAGCAGAGATATCAAGCTGTTAAGTAACTGCAAGAATATTAGCAAACTGCAGCAATTGTCACATGACTGAAAGTCATTTGACTGAACTCCAGAAATAGGTCCAACCAAACTCGACAATCCAAACCATTGTCTGTAAAAGATTTTAGGCTAGATTTTCCTTTTCAGCACTGAAATTCTGAGACTTAAATGTTTAGCAATAGTGAAGTGTTTAAATGGGAAAACAGGCACAAGCTCATCATTTCTCTTTATTCATCTTGACAAGTGGACAATTGAGAACAGTTTGGGCCTGATATTACAATGAAAGCTTCCACCCACCAAGATTTGCTCTGTTGCTAGAAAGGCAAACGTCTTCCACACTTTGCTTAAACAATGTTAAGGGCAGCCAAAAAAACTGCTGTCCTCATGGATGTGGATTAGAATATTATTCTAATTAGTATATTTCCTTTGGGTTAGAAATGCCTCCAACAATTCCCTTTTTGTCAATTTTTATTACACCTTCAGTTATTTGCACATTCCTCCAATTTGTGCAGGGAAGGTACAGTCTTGCACAGCATGTTCTCTCCCTGTCATGCTAATTGTATAGCAACAAAACAGTTAGACAGGAAAAGATTATTTGACTCAACTGCAAATTGCTTGCACTTTAATAATATTAGAAATTAATAAAGAATAAACATACTCCCAAACTAAACATATACGAACATCAGCATTCATTTAAAAACATACATCTCTCGGAAAATGCTTCCCCTAATGCCTCTCCACTGTCATTCAGTTGGATGGGACTGCTTTCACATGGTCCATTATTATCTATCTAATCCTAGCCAGAGAATCAGTTGCAATGCCTTCCCTTCCAGCTTCTGCTAGCATTAATCTTTGGTTCCTTCCTATTTCTCAGCTGTATGCTGCCCTTTGAGGCAACATCATCCAAAGGCTTTTTTACATGTATAATGACACCACCCAGCACTACTTCAGCACCATCTCTCGACAGTTGCTAAATTATCAGACCGCTTACGTGACATCGAGTACTGGATGAGCAGAAATTTCCTCCATATAAATATTGGGAAGACTGAAGCCGATGTTTTTGGTCCCTGCTTCAAACACCATTACCTATCCACTGATTCCATCCTTCTTCCTGCAACAGCCTGAGCTTATGCCATTCTGTTTGCATTCTCAAGATGAGCTTCCAACCTCATATTCATGCCATCTCTAAGGCTATCTTTTTACACCTCCATAACATCAATCAACTTTGTCTCAGCTCATATACTGCTGAAACCCTCATCCATGTATTAATTACCTCTAGACTTGACTATTCCAATGCACTCCTGGCTAGTCTCCCACATTCTACCCTCTGTAAACTTAAGGTTATCCAAGACTCTGATGCCTGTGTCTGAACTTGTAGCAAGTCTCATTTCACTATCACATTGTGCTTGCTGACCAACACTGACTCCCCGTCAAGCTATGTCTTGATTTTAAAATTCTCATCTTTGTTTTGAGGTCCCTCCATCACCTTGCCTCTCCCTATCTCTGTAATCCCTCCAACCCCAGAACCGTTTGCGATATCTGCACTCCTCTAGTTCCTGCCTCTTATGCATTTCCACCACTGATGGTTGTGGATTCAGTTGCCTGGGATTGAAGGTCTGGAATCCCCTCCCTACACATTTCCATCTTGTTTTCTTCCTTTAAGACACTTAAAACCTCCCTCTTTGACCAAGCTTTTGGTCATCTGACTCAATATGCCCTTTCTGACTCAGTGTCATACTTTGTTTTATAATGTTCCTGTGAAATGCCTTGGGATGTTTCTTTATTTTAAAGGTGCTATATAAATATCAGTTGTTAAAAACTAACAAATGCCACTACATTCCTAAATGAACTGCAATGTTTCTCTATTGTTGGCAATATTAATAATGGTGACACAGAAGCACGCCAAGATATCTGCAGGCCAGATTTTATTGATAATTTATTGCCTGTGAAAGTGGGAAGTCTGAGCCTCATTTTACAGTTAATGTGCACTAGCAGTCTTCTGATGTGTTAGGTGCAAAGCAAACCACACGTTACAGCTTTTGCAGTTTGAACAGAAACAAAATAATTAGGCTATTTCCAATTAATAAATCAAGAGACAAATTCATTTACTTGAGAAAGGATCAACGAGCTTGGTCACTTTAATTTGGTGGTAGTAATTTACAAACATTTCAGGTGTACATGAGGGATTGAGAATCAGTTGCATTATTGTTCGGTGTTACAGCACACCGTTTTGATGTTATTTGGTGTAACAAACTGCAACTAAACAATAAGAAGGTCGAGGTAATTCTGAACTGTGTGCCACATAGCATTCTATTGGACTCAGTAGTAAAAGACATGGGCCTGTTTGACTCAACTGCTCCATGTAGGAGTTCCACATTCTAGCCACACTTTGGGTAAAGAAGTTTCTCCTTATATTTGTAGTTTAAGACTCTCTCACAAGTGGAAATGTTTTCCTTACATGTACCCAAGATGTTTGTTGTGATTTAGGTTCATGAGTATTCACAAGTTGACCCCAGTATTTACTTGGCTAAATCAGGCTCCATTCTCTGGGCAGTCCATTATTTACGGATGCACTATCTGCCACCACGACAAGGGAGCTGGATTTAGTCAACGCTAGGAGTCAGCTCATGGATGCTGGTCTCCCAGGGTCCAATTAGAACAGGGTCAATGTTAAAAAGGCCTTTGACTGCTTTCTCAGTTGTTTAAACCTCCCATATCAAATTCCTGTCCCTGTTTATTAACAATTAGCAGTTTACAGTAGTACAGCATAGGCTACGACAATGAGAATATGTCATGTCTGCTTGCTCTGTCCTCTATTTTGCAAAAAGCTAGTTAATGATGAAAAAAATGTTTTCAAGATGAAGCTGCAAGGGTTAGAGTAAGATGACAAGGTCATTAATTTATTAGACTTCAAAAGGGGTCATTAGAATTTTCAGGAAAGATCTGGACTGCTGTCACAGGCTCAGCATGAACAGGGCGGCTATACAATGATCAGTGTCCTGGGGCCTGCACCAAGGCTAGACTTGCCAGTAGGCCTGTGAAGAACCAAATGGTAATTGATTGTGACATCAATTATGAATAATCTCATCACTTTATCAGAGTGGTCTTGTCACAGCTCTAATTAAGTCCACAGTTCTGTATATGTGAATGCTGGAACTACACATTATATTCTAATAATGGACATCAAGAACCAGCTAAAGTCTCTTTTCATGTTCTGCAACTTAATGATCTAGACCTACAAATGACAAGGACCTCTAATTATCTATATGTGATGTGCATTATCATTGCTACAAATCAGAAGTTAAATACTGGAAAAAAATTGAGCGATGAATTAGGTCCAAAGGGTAGCACACCGTCAGTGGCCTCAGGCTCAGGAATAAAAACAGTACGCAGTCTCTTACGGGAACGCTGTAGTGTGTAAAATGTTTCCTTTATCTAATCATTCCTATTAAGCAAACGACATTAACAGCGCCTGTATTGATTGGCAGTAATGCACACTAAGTACTTCAGAAATTAAGTCATTGGCCCACCTTTGGTAGTAAGTTTTCATTAGGTGATAAGTGGATGCACATTGGCCTATTGAGCTCCTTAGGGCAGGGATCTACTGGTAATGAGGGAGTAAGAACATTCTGCTCAATCATACTATGGTTCCTTTCCCTATAGTAAATCTAATCAGAACTGATCATGAAGGTTGCACTCAGGTTAACAATAACTATACATCTTTGCTGGAGAATCTACATTTCACAAAGATTGATAGATCAATTCCTGTGTTGCATATAAGTGGCAGCAGAATGGCTTCAGATGTACTCTAACATTTTCCAGCAGTTCCTCCATTTGAATGGACAAGAAACACACACTGAGTAATAACTTCCAGTAACCAAATCTACTAACCCACAGCATTATCATGTCACAGGTTGGCAACACACCTTTTGATTGGCTCAAAGAATGAACCTCAATTCTGCAACTATTTCAAAATTAATTCTTAAGATATGGATTTTGCTGGCAAAGCTGTCATTTATTGCTTATCCCTAGTTGCCTTGTGCAAACTTGTGGCTTATTAAGATACGTCAAGGGTCAACTGCATGTGGGATTCAAATTGCACATAGGTCAGACTGGCTAAGGATGGCCAGTTTCAACTCTAAAAATGAGTGACCTGTTGGGTTTTTATAACAATCCAATAGATTCATGGTAACTTTGACCCATGACTCTCAGCTGCCCTGATGTGCTTTGTTGCCATTGTCCCCTACATAATTTTCTAATTGCCAGTCTTTCCGCTTGTTCTGCGCCATTTCCTGGATTCCCTTACTAGCACTCATACCCAGGCCTTTCACACCTGGTAATTTCCAACTCCCATCACCACTGCCCACTCTCACTGTGCACTTCTTCTTCCCTCACCCCACTTTGTGCCTTATGCTGAAGCTCTTTCCAGCAGCACTCCACCCTCTGGCTCCTTTGTCCCTTCCTCCTCTTCCCCGACTATGCTTCACTCCAGACAACCCTTGCTAAATGGTTCAGTTTGAAACTGTGGTAAACATTACAACTGCACTGCAGGCTTCAGATTACTCAAGACCAATGCTATTGGAGACCAGCTGGTTTAACATACTGATGGTCATTCATTATCTTCCCAATTATAATAAGTTATGTGATTGGCATGGTTGAATGATGTAGATTTATTTATGTATAACTGAGGTGGATATGTGATTCATTTATTTTGGTACTTAATTATGAGCAACTTCAGAGGAAAATTACACAGTAATGGCTTGATAGACTTCCTCTGTCGTAAAAATCAAAAGTGTGTTTATGTAAAGAAAATCATTCATGATTTTTCTACATTTGATCCATTGTGGATCTGTTATGTTATTGGGTATAACTAAATTGTTAGAAATTGTACATTTTACACATGTCCAATATGCATACTTGGCTCAAATGTCACATCCATTAAAAAATAATCTAACTGAATAATGCTGATTACCTGCATATTGCAGGACAGATAGGAAACCTAACCTGAAGCAAAGAGCTAATGGGAATGAAAACCAGTAATGAAGGATCACTTAAGAATGATCAAACAGTGGAAAAATGATTCAGTGAAATTGTTCAAATGATTTCAGCCACCATTTTCCGTCTTTACTCAGGTCAGTGAATTCAATTGGCAGTAACATTTAGAAGATAACAAAGGTATAATGCAGCACCAAAAAATCCAAACTTAAACAGCAATTTCACAGCGACTCATAATGGAATGTTTTCCAACCTGCCAGAGAATTTCTGCTCTGAGGGACATTGAAAGTGCACTTCACTTTACAGCTATTCCCAGTGGGACAACACACAGAGCAACACACAGGTGTTTAATGGCTCTCTTTGTTAAAAGCAGTTTGAGATGCTCTGCGGATAACATCAACGCTGTAGCAGCATTCGTGGAGGGCCAGCTAGAAACTGACTGATTAAAATAACAGCCATGCCTATTAAAAAACTACAGAAGAAGCATGATGTTATTTGTAAATTTGGTATTAATTACAAATAATCAATTCACTTTTAATATACAAAGCTAACACTGCTGGTTTCGATGGCCAATAAGCCAAAATCACAGAATTGTTGCGGCGAAGGTGGTGACCATTTGGCCCATCATGTCTACACCGGCTCTCTAAACGAGCATGATGGTTCAGTGCTATGCTGCTGCCTTTTCCCCACACCCCTTTTGCTTCACTCAAATAATCATCTAATCCCCTCTCGAATGTCTCCACTGAACCTGCCTTCACCACACTTCCAGGCAGTGCACTCCAGACCCAAACCAGTTTTTTTCACATCACATTTGCTTCTTTTGTAAATCACCTTAAATCTGTGCCCTTTCATTCTTGATCATTTTACGAGTGGAAACAGTTTTTCCCTATCTACTCTGTCCAGTTCCCTCATGACTTTGAATGTCTCTGCCAAATTTCCTCATAAATTTCTCCTCTCAAAGGAGAACAGTCCCAACCTCTCTGATCTAAACCTCATAACTGAAGTTTCTCATCCTTAGAACCATTCTTTTAAACATCTTCTGCACTCCCTCCAATGCGTTCACATCCATCCTATGGTGTGGCATACAGAACTGTATATAATGTCCCAGCTGAGGTCTAACTAGTGTGTCTTGTACAAGTTCCGCAAAACCACCCCGCACATGTACTCTATGTCACCATGAATAAAGCCCTGAACATTATATGCTTTATGCACTGCTCTCTCCACCTGTCCTGTCACCTTCAATGATCTATGCACATATACACCCAGGTCCCTTATAGAATTTTGCCCCTTATTTTATATTGTCTCTCCATGTTCTTCCTGCCAAAATAGATCACTTCACATTTCTCCGCATTGAACTTCATCTGCCACCTATATACCTATCCACCAACTTGTCTATGTCCCTTTGAAGTTCTACACTGTTCTTCACAGTATACAATACTTCCAAGTTTTGTATCATCCGCAAAGTTTGAAACTGCCCCCTCTACACCAAGATCAAGATCATTAATATACATCAGGGAAAACGGGGGTCCCAATACCAATCCCTGGGAACACCATTACAAACAATTCTCCAGCCCAAAAAATATCCATTGACCATTACTCTCTGCTTCCTATTATTCAGCCAATCTGGTACCCATGTTGCTACTGTCCCTTTTATTCCATGAGCTATAACTTTTCTCACAAGTCGGTTGTGTGGCACTGTATCGAATGCCTTCTGAAATTCCATGTACACCACATCAACGGCATTACCCTCATTGACCCTTTTTGTTCACTTGTATCTTCAGTCCACAAAAACTATTTCGTGCTTTTAATGTTTATTCACAACAGGTTTTCCTGTTCACTCCCAGCTACATTTCTTAACATCCTCTCTATTCCTATTCATGAGCTTCCATAATTGACATATCAAAGTATAAAAGCTTCTTGCATTGCGAAGTACAGATTATCACTTGTAACCTCTGTTTGTAAATGTGATAAAGCGGTAATTGTTTTATCAGGATGATGAAGGCCTGTTAAGGATTATGATTTCTATTTCAGCAGAAGTAATGGCATAAATAAATTGATGGTTACAATGTCAGCTGACTTTACCACTGTACGGTCAGATCCCAGAATGGAACCCGGGCTTGACAGGCTGTAACTTTTATTTTTTTGTTTAGAGATGTGGGTGAACAGTCATAGGATTGCCAATTAACTTTTAACAAAAGAATAAAACATTTATGAAAATATTGACAATAACACAATACTCCTGCACCCCACCTAGATCTTCACAGATGCACACGGATTTTAAGGATAACACAAGTTACAAAATATCTCTCAAACTATAATGTTCTCGGTAAATACACAACCCATGTAAACCAATTGTGGTCAAACACACCACAGTCTGAAACCAAGACGGGGATTCACCGGCCCCATTTGCCGATGGTGGGAATCCTGATGACCGACCGAATCAAGCATCAGGGTTTAAAAACAAGATTCTCACTGGGTGTGGATTCACCCAACCTGCCCCGCCAGCCAGATTGGGTTCCCGCCCAGAGCGGGCAGCAACTCGATTAATATGCAAACCCGCTAATTCTAATACAATTCATGGGTTTGATGGCCCATTCACTGGTCTCCTGCCATTCGCTCCCCTTCCCCAGCATCCACTTATTCCTTTGAAAAATCACAGCTGTCAATCAGGCTTAGAGCTTTTGTAAACATTGTGCTGAGGAACAATGGGGTCATGGAGATGCATTCAAGCATGAAGTGAAAGGTAAATAAACACAGCTGACTGGAGGCTGAGTAGAAATCCATTAAACTGTGAATGGATTCACCTATTTCAAATAACTGCACTATGAAATTGGCAGAGATCAAAGGTTTTTAATGGAATAGGGAAAGTTTCAAAAGATTTCAGCTTGCTAGGAAGGCTCAGAGACTTCAAATAAAAGCTGTGTGAATACATTGGGGCTGAGTGGACGCTATGGAGAAGGGAACTCACTGCCCCCCACCCCCCCCCCCCCCAGTGAAATTGACATCTCTTCTCTGTCAGAGGACTTCAAAGGGGCTTACTCATATCTGCAGTTCCCGACAGAGAGAAAGGGAAATCCCTGCTGCAGAATGGAGTGCTGCAGTGATTCAAAAGTCTGTCAGGTGACGAGAAGACAAGATGACTCGGACACTTCAAAATTTTCACAGCTAACAGGCAGAAATGAAGATGGTGATCACAGAGTTTTCTGAAATCATCAAGTCAGGAGTGATCTTTAGGTCTGCCAGGCCTATAATGGGCAGTGCAGCCACAAGACACTCATCCCAGGGGAGTGTGGTGAGGTCAACCCCTCGCACCCAGCCCGTGCCCACCAAACTTCCCCTTACTCTGCAGCCTGGCAGTAGCAGAGGGGCAAATGGCTACTGGACTTACCTCCCTGCCGCCCCTTGGGGCTCAAGGCACCAGGCCAGGGTGTCAGTACCAGCGTGCAGTGCACCATTGTCACTGCCAGGGCACATGGTCTGAAGGTAGGCTGGAATGGGGAGGAAGGTGAGGGCGGGGCCTGACGAGGTCTGGTCACCCTCATGTCTGCATGGTGACCCATTATTTGACTGGTGAGAGAGGTGACCTTGCTGAGGGGTTAGTGGTACTCCCCCGGTCAGCGGGCCGGGGTGGGGGAGAACCATTTCAGTTTTTGGGGGGATGGACGCTGTCTCCGACCACGGAGATTGGGGCACCCTTTTTATCTCTGAACAGCCAGTCTAGCTGACGGATTTCCCAAGATACATTCATTTGCATCCATCGGGTGGATGAATTCCACCTGACAGACGCTGCCAGGGCCAATGGGAAACACTTTTTTTTTGTTTGTGTGGGCACTTACTCCTGATAAGGGAAAATCATGCCCCAAATGGCAGATGCCAGCGTGTAGAACTTCTGTGGATTTCATATCAAATCCCGCCCCCCACCCTCACTGCTTATCACGCTGTGAATCAACTGGTCTCACTGGAACTCTGAGTTCCAGATGAGTGTGTCCAAAAAAGGTGGCATGGTGGTACAGTGGTTAGCACTGCTGCTTCACAGTGCCAGGGACCCTGGTTCAATTCCGGCCTTGGGTGACTGAGTGGGTTTCCTCCGGGTGTTCCGGTCTCCTCCCACAGTCCAAAGATGTGCAGCTTAGGTGGATTGGCCATAGCAAATTTGCCCCTTAGTGACAAAGATGTGAAGATTAGGGGCATTAGCATGGTAAATGTGCGGGGTTGTGGGAGAGGGCCCAGGTGGGATGCTCTTTTGGAAAGTCGATGTAGACTCGATGGGCCGAATGGCCTCCCTCTGCACTGTAGGGATTATATGAAAATCCACTCTTGAATAAACACGCTTTGGAATCTTCTCCAAAAAAATGCTCTCTCTCAGATGCCTTCACCAAGAATCCACTTCCAGGATTTCAATCTCCCCTTTCAATATTCCTCTGCCCTGAATCGCTAGGTGCATGCAAATGTCCACACAATCTCTTAAGTACCTAGCCATGCCAATAGAACACTACTGCTTCACAGGCTGTATTAAGGTGTCACCAACCTCAGGATTACTTCAGGTTGCTGGCTTTTTGCTAGTCTACTTCACCAGGTCTGCACCTTGCGGCTCTGCCTTTAACTGGCAGCCTCTCTCTGCCCCTTTCTTTAATTTCAGTCAACAGTTCTTTGTACCTTGGGCTTCAGTCTTTCTGGGACTCCTCTTTTCACCCTTTGGTATCCAAACTGCCTGGTCCTCAGCTTCTGGGACTTGCAGTTTTTATGAGAGCTGTTTTCTTCTCAGGTAAATGGTTCCAACTGAACCACAAGTGCTTATGCTTTCCAATGTGGGCCCCTGGTTGTTAAGCAACAGCTTAGTCTTTGTTTAAACCCTGTTTGTTTTCAAGTTGTAAACCCTTTAACTACGATGCAGGCACAGTTTGAAATTACCAAATCCTGCAGACATGCAGGCACCTTTGTTTAATGTGAAGTGAACTAAAGTTTCAATCCTTTCTTACACAGAAATTAAACTTACTTAAAGCTATACCTTGTTTCTAATATCCGCAAATACAATTATAGGTTACTTAAAAGTACCTCTATTTCCTGACACCATGTCCAGCAGAACACTATCATTATAAGGAAAGAAAAACTGCAAATGTTGAAATTCTGAAGTTAAAATATGAAGTGCTGAAAATGTACAGCATCTGAAAAGAGAAATTACAGGCTGTGATATTTTGATTATGTACCCCTCAAGAGTACAAGAACACAAGAAATAGAAACAGGAGTAGACTGCATGGCACATCAAGTTTCAGTTTGATGACTGCTGATCATGGACTTCATTCCTGCCTGCTCCCAATTTCCCTTAATTCCCTGAGGCATCTAAAGTCTGTCTATCCCAGCCTTAAATGAATTCCAATGATGGAGCATTCATAACCCTCTTGGGATAGGGAATTTGAAAATTTCACAACACTTTGAGTGAAATAATTTCTCATCTCAGTCATCTTGAGATGGTGCCTCAGTGTTTTAGATTCCTGGACCAAAGGAAACAATTTTTCAGCTGACCCAATGGACCCCTTCAGAATCATAGAATCCTACAGTGCAGCAGGAAGCCATTCGGCCCATCGAGTCTGCACCGACCACAATCCCACCCAGGCCCTATCCCCATAACCCTATGCATTCACCCTAGCTAGTCCCTCTGACACTAAGGGGCTATTTAGCATGGCCAGTCCACCTAACCTGCACATCTTTGGAGTGTGGGAGAAAACCGGAGCACCCGGAGAAAACCCATGCACGCGGAGAATGTGCAAACTCCACACAGACAGTGACCAAAGCCGGGAATTGAACCTGGGTCCCTGGCACTGTGAAGCAGCAGTGTTCACCACTGTGCCTCCCAAATGTCATATGTTTCAATGAGATTACCTCTCATTCTTCTAAACTCCAGATATTATAGGCCCAATTTATTCAGCCACTCGCCATTGGCAAACCCCTTCATCCTAGGGACCAATGGAGTGAACCCTTGTTGTATCACGTGCAATGCAAGTATATTCTTCCTTAAATGTGGAAATCAAAACTGCATACAATATTCCAGATGTGGTCTCACCAAAGTCTGTACAACTGTGAGGAAACTTAATTTAGTATTCCAATCCCCTTGCAGTAAAGACCAACATGCCATGTACTTTCCTGATTCTTTGCTGAACATGCCATCTTCCTGATTCTTTACTGTACCTGCATGCTAACTTTCTGCTTTCCAATCAACTCGGTGCCAGGTTTGGTTGGATGTATTCCTGTAGTTTTGAATGGTATGACCTCTTGCCTCCATCCATCCCAGCACCACACTAGTTGCCTAACACATCTATCCTGGTGACACCCTACATTCACAGAAGTCCAAAATTAACAATTTTTTTAAGCAATTGAATGATCCTTTACAAACAACTAATATTCCCATTTCTGATACATTTACAATTTTATTTTAAAAGTGCTCAGAGAAAATTAAAACAACATTAACTAAAAATTGATTTATGACCCAATTAATAGATGGCACAGTGGCTAGCACCACTGCCTCACAGCGCCAGGGACCTGGATTCGATTCCTGGCATTGGGTCACTGTGTGTACGGAATCTACACGGTCTCCCTGTGTCTGCGTGAGTTTCCCCCGGGTGCTCCGGTTTCCCTGTCTGAAAACCATGCTGGTTAGGTGCATTGGCCGTGCTAAATTCTCCCTCAGTGCAGCCGAATAAGTGCTGAAGTGTGGTGACTAGGGGATTTTCACACTAACTTCATTGCAGTGTTAATGTAAGCCCACTTGTGACACAAACAATTAAACTTTAAACTTAATTTCTCTTTACTCATCGCAGTATCTTACTTATTTATCTACTTCCAAACAACTTCAGGCCACCCCTATTTTTAAATTCTATCATAGAATAAAATCTTTACACTGCAGAAGGAGGCCGTTAAGCCTATCAAGTCTGCACCGAGTGCCCAACAGAACATGTTACCGAGGCCCTAACCCTGTAACCCCACATATTTATCCCAATAATTCCCCTATACATCTTGGGACATGGAGGGGCAATTTAGCATGGCCAATTCACCTAACATGCACACCTTTGGACTGTGAGAGAAAAGCGGAGCACCCGGAGGAAACTCACACAGACATGGGGAGAACATACAAACTCCACACAGTCACCCAAGGCCGGAATTGAAGCCTAGTCCAAGGTGCTGTGAGGCAGCATGGCTAACCACTGTGCCACCATGCTGCCCATTATATCACTATTGTGCCATGTTGCCAGTGCCAGTGCTTATGCTCCATATGAGAGTCCTACCACATATAACATCTTTTATTTAAGAGACAAGTATATAAAACAATGGATTTGGAACAGTTTTGATCAAATATTGCTGTGCAGATTGATTGTTGGAACTACAGCGTAGATGGAGCTCACACTGCACATACCCCAATGAGTTCACACTAAGAAGGTGAAATTCTTTGCTGCTTTTAAGATGCTCTTTTGGAGAGTCAGTACAGACTTGATGGGCTGAATGGCCTTCTTCTGCACTGTAGGGATTCTGTGATTCTATATCATCTGGACAGAATGGCCTGTTTCTACGCTGTAAAGTTTTTGTGATTCATATACGCCACTATTGGGGAAATGGAGGTAACAGAATAAGAAGGCATTAAGTACTGGACAACAGTTCAGTTTTTTCTTGTACAGTTCAATGTGCATTCAATCTCTGTCTACCCTGTCCTAACAATGCACCATGGCCACAAACAGGTCTGTCAGAACAGAGGAAATGTTTGAGGCACATTGCAAACCCATTTAAACAAATAGAGCTGTGTTTATGTTTTAAGAGTGGAATATATCAGATATAGTTTCAATTTAAACCAATACAATTAATTGTCACTTATAATGAGTGGGACCTGACATTTTTTCTTAATCTCACAAAAACACTCCTAATGCATTAGTTTGACATTTCCATTTCTCATGACAGGCACCTTTATAACCTCAGTGAATGATACTGCTGATTTAGAGCAAATCAAGAAAAAAATATTGGCAGTTTGTGACATTGTCTCACACCCACTAGGAACTGGATAGACACTACTCAATTTTATTTCAGTCAGCAAAGATGGATTATTAAGTTGAATTTTCCAATGGCTATCAGTTTTAAGAAAAGGTGCAATGTCAGAAGATAGTGTTGATTATTGGTCCATGGTTAGCACAGGGGAGGATTGATACTCTTGCAGAAACAATTCAATGAACATTAGCGCAAATATGACAATAAAAACCAATTTTAGCTGCTGAGATCTTCTTAAGAAACTTGTCCGGCAATTGACAGCTGCACAATCAAATTTTTTAAATTGTATTTTATTCCTAGTTAGACCTGGAGTTAGGGAAAGGTTTTTTAACTACAAGCACAGGTGCAAAAGAAATCATAGAATGTTATTGAACAGAGGGATAACACTGGGCTTACTGTGCCCCTATCAGCTCTTTAAAAGAGCCATCTAAGTTTTCAGTCATGGGGTAAGGATAGTGGGCGTAAGAAAGCAACTTGCAGTGGAGCTGGGGAAGAGGGTGAGCTAGCAGAATAAAAATCCTCCAAAATACACAAGTGCTGGCACTGGCATGGGGATTGAGTGGGAGATTTCTTTTCTCTGAATCACCATGTTAGGTATATTGTAATTAGCGTAACAATGCTACTTGTATTACGAGAGTTCTCACTACTTGACTTTGTTCTGTCATACATCCAGCCTCTGATCATTCATTATGACAGGCAGATTCCAAAATCCCACCCAATGGTTTTGAAATCCCAATATTTTGTCGGAGGAAATTTCTTTGCACCTTGTATACAATGTCAGACAAGCAGTCTGACCAATATAGAGACAGTGGCGAAGTCAAGTGAGGCAGTTGTGAGGTAGAAGTGGGTGGTATCAGAGGATGTTGCCAAGGAGCAAATGAAAAATAGGAGGAACACCAATGGTAATGGTGCGGAAGCAGAAAGAGCAAGTGGCCTTTGCAGATGATTCTTTGGTGACAACTGGATTGATAAGAATGAAACAAGGCGTCTATCGTCCCACCCAGCTACATGATGATGGAGAGGAGTTGGAGCAGGATGATATAGTTAACTGTCTCAAAGATTGCAAATAATGAGAAGGGATAGCTAAGTTTATTTATTAATCACAAGTAAGGCTTACATTAACACTGCAATGAAGTTACTGTGAAATTCTCCTAGTTGCCACACTCTGGTGCCTGTTCGGGTCAATGCAACTAACCAGCACGTCTTTCAGACTTGGAGGAAACTGGAACATCCGGAGAAATCCACGCAGACACGGGGAGAACATGCAAACTCCACACAAGTGACCCAAGCAGGGAATCGAACCTGGGTCCCTGGCGCTGTGAGGCAGCAGTGCTAACCACTGTGCCACCGTGCCGCCCATTTACCTTTGTCACAGACACACTGGATTTTATAAGTGACTTGAATAAGAGCCATTCAGTACCGTGGCAAAGCTGGAAATGTGATTGGAGCGATGCAAACATGGATTTCGGGAAAAGTTGGGCACTGATCTGGGGGGCAAGAACACATTCAAGGACTTTAGAGAAGAGTGAGAGGTTTGAGGTGGCGGGGTTAGTATGCAAAAATGGAGGGTTCAAGACCTTTTTTTGAGAAGAATGCTGATGATGACAGATTTGAAGGGGGGGGGCGACAGTTAACAATGTCTGCTAACATCAGCTTATTCACAAGATAAAGGTGCAATATAGCTGAAAATTGTTGTTACTGTTGCTGCATCCTTATTAACACCTCGATGTCAGTCCAGCTTTGTTTGCAAATACCTTTAGGTAATGCATCACTGTATGTGTAAATATAGGTCCTGTGCTACTGCTTAGTGGTAATATTCATGCTCTATACGTGCTTGACTTCAGTCATTTTTTACTGTGCCTCCAGCCAGTGACACTGGGTTTACATTTTGGGTTTAGTGCTTTGCCGGTGATGTGTAAATGGAAACGCAGGAGTAAATTTGCAGGATTAGCTATGGCCAAGAACCTGGAAAGGCAGATACTCGCAACCACTGGCCTTAGTAGATCCAGCAGATTTAATTTGCTATTTGCATTGAAGACAGCAGCAATAACTGAGCAAAATACCAACTCATTTCCAAATTAGCTGGGGGTGGCGAGGAGGGTGGGTAGTGGGAATATCATTCCTCAACTACAGCCAAATATTTTTTTCTAGAATTGAGGTTATTGGGACTTGTAAAATGAAATCAGTCAGATTTTATTGTGTCACCATGAACAAGACAGGTTCAATGGCATCTCACGGAGATCAGATTGCAACAGAAAAATAATGCATATTCATGATCTTTCATGCAAAAGGTAGATACTACTCAGTTCTAGTGCTTGCGCCTGAGTCAGTTTTTAAAATCCTACTCCAGGACCTTAGCACAAAAATCAAGTGCAGTACGAAGGGAATGCTGTACTGTCAGAGGTGCCATCTTTCAGGTAAGGCATTATACTGAGGACCCATCTACCTGCTCAGGTGGGTGTAAAAGATTCAATTTTGAAGAACAGCAGGAGAGTTATCACCAGTGTCCTGGCCAATATTTAACTCAGTAAGAAGTCTCACAACACCAGGTTAAAAGTCCAACTCCACATCAATATTTAACTCTCAAACAACATCACCAAAACAGATTATCAGGTCATTATCACACTGCTATTTGTGGGAGCTTTCTGGGTGCAAATTGCCTGCCATGTTCTCTACGTTACAACAGCATTTACACTTCAAAAAGTACTTAATTAGCTGTAAAGTGCTTTAAGACACCCAATGGTTATGAACAGTGCAATATAAATGCAAGTCTTTCTTTATTTTGTATTATTTAAAGTTGCTTGTTGCCATATTAAGACGCTCTAACGAAGCTGCACTGTGATAGGGTGCCACTTCATCATTAACCAGCTGTCCTTATGAAACCCAAATTTCAAAGCAACATATTCTTGTGAATCAAACACAGAATATGCTACATCAGTGGTGGGCAACCTGCGGCCAGGGGCCACATGTGGCCCTTCTGGAACTGAGCATAGCCCACCAGACATTTTGATGGTTGTTGCCCATGAACAGTGTTGCCACATTCTGCTGATTTCCATCAGCGTAGCTTTTTTTTCCTACTGCTATGGCTGAAGTGATACACATATAAAGCATGGGCAAGTGAAGTGAGGTGTGTGCTGATTGTACACAACATTGATTGTGAGAGCTATCCGCTCCCTCGGTATCCAAAGTGTAAATATTTATTCTGTTCATAGCATTTGAAGCTGATGATAGTCCTATTAATATATAAATGATTAAACATTTTCTATAATTATGAAATATTCGGCATGTATTTAATCTTATTCTTGGGGTCATGATTAGGGAACAAGACTGAATTTAATCCTGTGGCCCACTGAGATGAAGGAGGGCCACTCATGCGGCCCACTCCCTAGCCTAATTTGCCCATCACTGCGCTAGATAAATTCAACAACATTCATGGAGAGAAAAACAGAGCTAACGTTTCGAGTCTTCTTGAATGAGAATGATTTCTTGAGAACAGAAGAGATAGAAATGTGATGGATTATATAGTTGGGGGGGGGGCAGAATAGAACACCAGGAATAGGTCAGCGCTAAGGAGAGAATGACAAAGATGCCATGGACACAAGACAAAGAGGCTGCTAATGGTAGCAAGGACTAAAGAAGTGCTAATAGTGGCATAAAGGTGAGATAGCAGGATGTGCTAATAGGAGAACAAAGATCAATGTCAGTGAAAGAAAAACTGAAGAACAAGTGACAGATGGCTCTGTGGGGGAAGGTGGTGGAGAGAGGAAGGGGTTGCACTGGAACAGACCAAATACACAAAAAACAAAAGGGGTCAAAAATGGAGGGGAAATTTCACAGCCTAAGGTTGTTGAACTCAATGTTAAGTCCAGAAGGCTGTAACGTGTCTAATTGGAAGATGAAGTGCTGTTCTTCCAGTTTGCGTTGGGCTTCACTGGAGCATTGCAGCAGGCCAAGGATGGATATGTGGGCATGTGAGCAAGATGTTGAGTTCAAATATCAAGTGACAGAAGGTTGGCGTCATGCCTGTAGACTGAATGGAGATGTTCCGCAAAGCAGTCACCCAGTCATTTAGTCTCTCCAATGTAGAGGGGCCAATGGGAGCAGCAAACACAGTAGGCCAAATTGAAGGATATGCAAGTGAAATGTTGCTTCACCTGAAATGAGTGTTTGGGGAGGGAGGAGGTAAAGTGGCAGGTGTTGTGCCTTCTGTAATTGCATGGGAAGCTGCCATGGGGAGGGGATGAAAGGCTAGGAGTGATGGAGGAGTGGACCAGGGTGTCACGGAGGGATTGATCCCTGTAGAATGCTGACGGGGTAGTGAGGGGAAGATGTGTTTAGTGGTGGCATCATACTGGATTTGGCAAAAATAGTGGAGAATGACTCTTCAAATGCAGAGACTAATGGGGTGAAAAGTGAGGACAAGAGGGACCCTGTCATGGTTCTGGGAAGGGGAGGAAAGGGTGAGGGCAGAGGAGCGGGAGATAGGTCGGACATAGATGAATGCCCTGTCAACCACAGTGGGGGAGAAACCTCGGTTAAGGGAAAAGGCAGACACTCTGGAAGCGCTGTTTTCAAAGGTGGCATCATCAGGACAGGTGCCGTAGAGGTGGTGAAACTTGGGAGAATGGGATGGAGCCCTTACGGGAAGCGGGATGCAAGGAGCTGTAGTCAAGGTAACTGTGGGAGTCAATGGGTTTGTAATGAATTTAGGTGGTCAGTCTATCTTCATAAATGGAGACAAAGCAGTCAAGAAAGGGAATGTTAGAGATGGACCATATGAAGGTGAGAGTGGGGTGGAAATTGAAAGCAAAATTGATAAATTTTTCCAGGTCCATACAAGAACATGAAGCAGCACCGATATAATTATCGATGTGGTGGAGAAAGGATTGTAGAAAAGGACCCGAGTTGCACTGGAACAAGGACTGTTCCACATACCCCACAAAAAGACAGGCATAACTGGGACCCACACAGGTGCCCATAGCCACATCTTTTATTTGCAAGGCCACTAAATACTGTAATCCCACTCTCTCACTGTATAATCAATAACATTTCTATTGCTGAAGAGAGAGTAATATGGATTCGAAACATTAACCGTGTTTCTTTCTCCACAGATGCGGCCAGGCCTGCTACATTTATCCACCATTTTCTGGTTTTATTTCAGATATCCAACATCTGCAGTATTTTTCTTATATTGTGAATGTCCTTTGACCTGCAGTAATCTAAAATGAAAAACAAGTATGTCTCCTGTCCCTCCTCCCACAATCCCCCACCCAATTAACGAGGAAAAGCCTAGCAGTTACAACCATTGTCCAATATATTTTGATTGATTGGAAAGGAACTGGTAAAAAAAATCAAAACTACGTCCTTAAACAATTTTTGCTTTGGTAATACAGTTATCAAGTCGTCCCTACATGTAAGAATTAACATTTGCCTACACAAATAAATGAAACGTAAATCAACACTCAGTGACTATTGTCATATATTTTTTTTAATCCTGAAAAGGAAATGTTGCAAGTTCGCATCCGCTGGCACAAGCAAAGCTCAATGCACAAATTGAAACCATAGGTAAACAGGGAAGTAGTGTCCAAACACAATCCTGACAAGTGCTTGAGAAATGTTTGTTCAATAGCTGCTGAGTGGCATTCCATTTTCCTGTGAATTGAAACTTTGAATGGGGTAATTGCTGCCCTGAAACCTACTGCACGTGGAGCTACTCTTAGCACCCTTTATTCACATGCAAGGCTGTTTTCCACGGTTTTATGTTAAGTAAGGCACACTGACATGCCAGATCAACAGCATAAATACTATTAATGCTTTCATCATCCTTTTACTTTCAGGAATATGTTTAGACTTTTTTATGGATATGGGTAAAAAACCTTTCTACTTTTCTCTTGGAGGTCTCATCAGATTGTCTCCTGTTGCTGAGGACACAATACATGAGCTCATCTGTGCTGAAGTTACTCTTCAGCTGCAATAATGTATTGACAGTTGCCTTTTACCAATTTTCTGATCTCCTTACACAAGCACATGGCTGAGACTAAAAACCCGGTGAAGAAGGGAACCTAAAACCAGTTACCACCCAGCTTCGGCAAGCAAAACTTCAGTGCAGATTGTTATTTAATATCATCTGTTGTTAGAATTTACGTAATTTCTTTAATATCTGCTAACTAAAATCACCAATTGTGAACTCCCACCGAGGGGTTGTGCATGAAGCAAGCACAAGTTGTATAACTAACCTTGCAGCTCTATGCACATTTGAGTGCAGGAGTGAGTGAATTTATCCTGAGATCAACATGAAAATTCCAAATAAATTACACATCCTCTCTTTCCCTTTCTCGTTCTGTATCCATGACTACTCTTTGTTTGCCTGTTTGTTCAGTAAAAGCTTGCTTGCATTTTTGGCAGAATCCAAAAAAAAATTGATACAGAGTAATGAGATACAAAGTGAGTAAGGAGCAGGCAGGATAAGCCAAAGTCTCCTGCTGGGGAACAGAGCTGAGGAATATACTGAAGTGTGGAAGGGATTTGAAGGTGTCCACAACTTTGAAGCTGATACATGTGCGGAAGGGGAGCAAGAGTTGGGGTGATGAATTTGCTGTCAGCCACTCTGGTGTGGGTAATATTATCCACATATAAAAACATGTATATTTTCGTACAAGGTTACTTGTTGCATCATTACAGAGCAAATTAGAACGCTTGTCGTTTTATTTCTCAGATTTGTGTTCATATCTATCCAAAACATTTTCTGTTTTTTGACTCTGCTAGCTGCTTTGTTGTTTTGCACTCAGGGATCAGTGCCACACCCAAATGACCTTGTAAAATGTTTCATTTTAGCTTAAAGAAATGAGCGAGTTTGGTAAAAGAGGTGCACAGCCTCCTGCTATTTTTGGCTGATTGTTGTGAAAGGACCCAGAAGATTTTTAGTATGCTAATATTAAATGATCCAGCAGAGGCAGCAGAAGAGGATTCTGGGAGAAGTCAACTCAGTCACCTCGACTGTACCTTGGGTAGCTGAAGAACTGGTGTCAAGGAGCAATTAAGCCCGAGACACTACATTAGCGTTTCCATTCCTCCCTCCTCCTCTAAACAAAAAAAACAGTGAGGTGGACAGCAAAGTAAAAGCAAGTTAACATTCCTATTCTTATTTTTTTTTACGTGTACAAGGGCAGTTAGGGCAGTAATATGCTCCTCCTGCCAGATGTGGAAGATCAGGGAGCTTTCTAGCATCTGTGACGACTATGCCAGCGGGAAGTGTGACCAGCTACAGTTCCTCACAGAACGCGTAGTTCGATTGGAGCAGCAGCTGGACACACTGCGGAGCATAAAAGAGGCAGAGAATGTGATAGACACTAGCTTCAGGGGGGTAGTCACATCAGAGGTTCAGACAGGTGGAACAGGGTGACTGCCAGGAGAGGCAGGCAGCTAAGGCAGGAGTCCCTTGTGGCTATTCCCGTCTCAAACAGGTAGACCGTTTTGGATACTGTTGTGAGGTTGCCCTCTCAGGGAAGATACCAGCAACAGCCAGGCCAGTGGCACCACAACTGGTTCTGCTATAGGGCAGGGTCGGATAAATCTAACCGAGTGATAGTAGTAGAAGACTCGGTAGTCAGGGGCAGAGACAGACGTTTCTGTGGCCGCAAACGAGACTCGAGGATGGTGTATTGCCTCCCTGGTGCCAGGGTCCTGGATGTCTCTAAGCAGGTACAGGGCATCCTGAAACAGGAGGGTAAACAGACAGATGTCATTGTCTACATAGGTACTAATGACATAGGCAGGAAGAGAGAAGAAGTCCTGCAAAGACAATTCAGGGAGTTAGGTCGGGAGCTAAAAAGGAGGATCTTGAGGATAGTAGAATCATAGAATCATAGAAACCCTACAGTGCAGGAGGCCATTCGGCCCATCGAGTCTGCACCGACCACAATCCCACCCAGGCCCTACCCCCACATATTTTACCCACTAATCCCTCTAACCTACACATCTCAGGACTCTAAGGGGCAATTTTTAACCTGGCCAATCAACCTAACCCGCACATCTTTGGACTGTGGGAGGAAACCGGAGCACCCGGGGGAAACCCACGCAGACACGAGGAGAATGTGCAAACTCCACACAGACAGTGACCCGAGCCGGGAATCGAACCCGGGACCCTGGAGCTGTGAAGCAGCAGTGCTAACCACTCTCAGGATTACTCCCTGTGCCACGTGCTAATGAGGCTTGGAACAGGGAGATAGTAGAGTTGAAAGCTTGGCTAAAGAACTGGTGCAGGTGGGAGGGCTTTAGATATATGGATCACTGGGATGTCTTCTGGGGAAGGCAGGACCTGTACAAGAAAGACGGGTTGCACCTGAACTGGAGGGGCACCAATATCCTGAGTGGGAGGTTTGCTAGTGCTGTTCAGGAGGGTTCAAACTACTGTGGCAGGGGGGTGGGAACCGGAAGAGCAGGCCAGTAAGTGTAGAGACTGGGGGAAAAAATGAGACTGAGATAAACATTGTGCAGTGTAAGAGCAGGCAGAGGGAAGCTGCAGGGGTCAGAGGGACTGGAGGTCTGGAGTACATTTGCTTCAATGCAAGAAATATAACAGGAAAGACAGATGAACTGAGAGCCTGGATTACTGCATGGAATTATGATGTCATTGCAATTACGGAGACATGGTTAAAGGAGGGACAGGACTGCTGGATTAACATTCCGGGATAGCGTTGTTTTAGACGGGACAGAAGGGGAAACAAAAGAAGTGGGGGAGTTGCATTGCTGATTGGGGAGCAAATCAAAGCTGAGTTGAGGAAGGACATATTGGAGGGATCTTGTAGTGAGGCATTATGGGTAGCGCTCAGGAATAAGAAGGGTGAAATCACAATGTTGATTGTGTACTACAGACCTCCCAAGGAGCAGCTGTGTAGTCAGATGCTGAAAAGGAGAAAAAAGGAGGGTAGTTGTAATGGGTGACTTTAACATCCCCCATATTGACTGGGAATCCCCTACAGCCAGGACTTGGATGGAGAGCAATTTGTTAGATGTGTCCAGGAGGGCTTTTTAATACAGTATGTTGACAATCTGACCAGGGAGGGAGCCATACTAGACTTGTATTGGGGAATGAGCCAGGCCAGGTTATCGATGTTTCAACGGGGGAGCATTGTGGGCGTAACAACCATAATTCCATAAGATTTTGGGGAGTCATAGATAAGGACAAGACTGGCTCTCGGGTGAGGGTGCTTAATTGGGCAAGGGCCAATTATATCCAAATTAGAACTGGGAAATGTGGATTGGGAGCGGCTATTTGAGGGCAAATCCACATCTGACATGTGGGAGGTTTTTAAAGGCCAGTTGATTGAAGTGCAGGACAGGCGTGTTCCCGCAAAAATGAAGCATAGAAATGGCAGGATTCGGGAACCATGAATGACAAGGGAAAGTGTAAGCTTAGTCAAAAGGGAAAAGGAAGCATAGGCATAGCCATAGAGGACTGGAGAATAGCCAATGTTGTTTGTTTAAGAAAGGAAGCAGGGATAATCCAGCAAATTATAGGCCGGTGAGCCTGACATCAGTGATGTGAAGCTTTTGGAGAAGATACTGAGGGACAGGATATCTGCACATTTGGAAGAAAATAGATTAGTTAGCGACAGGCAGCATAGTTTTGTACGGGGAAGGTCATGTCTGAACATCTTGAGTTTTTTGAAGAGGTGACAAAGATAATTGATGAGGGGAAGGCTGTGGATGTAGTTTATATGGACTTTAGTAAGGCGTATGACAAGGTCCCATATGGCAGACTGGTACAAAAACTAAAATCACATGGGATTCGGGGTGGGCTGGCTAAATGGACACAGAACTGGCTTGGTTGTAGAAGGCAGACAGTAGCGGTGGAAGGGTGTTTTTCAGAATGGAGATCTGTAGCTAGTGGTGTTCGCCAGGGATCAGTGCTGGGACCTCTGTTGTTTGTCGTATATATGAATGATCTGGAGGAAAATGTGGGTGATTTGATCAGTAAGTTTGCAGATGATACGAAGATTGTCGGAGTTGCTGATAGTGTCAAGGGTTGTCAGAGGATACAACAGGATATAGATAGATCGGAGACTTAGAAACATAGAAAAACTACAGCACAAACAAGCCCTTCGGCCCACAAGTTGTGCCGAACACATCCCTACCTTCTAGACCTACCTATAACCCTCCATCCTATTAAGTTCCATGTACTCATCCAGGAGTCTCTTAAAAGACCCTATTGAGTTCGCCTCCACCACCACTGACGGCAGCCGATTCCACTCGCCCACCACCCTCTGTGTGAAAAACTTACCCCTAACATCTCCCCTGTACCTACCCCCCAGCACCTTAAACCTGTGTCCTCTCGTAGCAGACATTTCCACCCTGGGAAAAAGCCTCTGAGAGTCCACCCGATCTATGCCTCTCAACATCTTATACACCTCTATTAGGTCTCCTCTCATTCTTCGTCTCTCCAAGGAGAAAAGACCGAGCTCCCTCAGCCTATCCTCATAAGGCATGCCACTCAATCCAGGCAACATCCTTGTAAATCTCCTCTGCACCCTTTCAATCTTTTCCACATCCTTCCTATAGTGAGGCGACCAGAACTGAGCACAGTACTCCAAGTGGGGTCTGACGAGGGTCTTATATAGCTGCAACGAGGGTCTTATATAGCTGCAGACTTGGGCACAGAAATGACAGATGGAGTTTAATCCGGACAATTGCGAGGCGATGCATTTTGGAGGATCGAATTTAGGTATAAATTATACTGTAAATGGCAGAACCCTTAGGAATATTAACATACAGCGGGATCTGGGCATGCAGGTCCACATTTCCCTAAAAGTGGCAACACAAGTGGCCAAGGTGATTAAGAGAGCATATGGCATGCTTGCCTTCATCAGCCAGTGCATTGAGTACAGATGTTGGAAAATAATGTTGCATCTAAATAAAACCTTGGCTAGGCTGCATTTGGAATATTGCGCGCAGTTCTGGTCACCACACTACCTTTGGAAACTTTGAAGAGTGCGCAAAGAAGGTGCCTCAGCATCATGAGCAGCTCCAGTTTGCTGGCCAATTTACTCTGGTGCAGGTTGCACAGCTCAAATGTGAGTGGAATTTGGGATTTTAATCTGGGTTCTGGCATCGGCCATAATATCTATCACCAAAATGCAAGATAACATTGATTAAATAACTGAGCCCTTAATCACATAAACACACGATCACTTGCTTCCCGGAAGCTATCACTACTTCAACAGTTTGAATGCTGCGCTTGGTCGAGGTCATTGGGTTACATTTAAGCTTCATATTCATATGAAGCAATTTTTAAAAGCGGCATCCCGGCCTTTTGGCTAAGATGCAAATGAGATCAAGCCTTGGAGGAGGAAACCTCCCCCTCCTCCAATCAGCTTGGCTCATGTAGATCAGGCCCAAGACAGGTGTGAAGGCCCTGTCTTGTCAGCTTGGATCGGAGATGTCTCAACTTGTTGAGACTCTGAATTGGACTTGATTTGATTGAATTGGAAAAGTATAAAAAATAAAAATTTTAAAAATCAACAGTTTACGCCCACACATTCAACAACAGTTTATTTTTTGTGTGTCTCCCCATTCAAATGTACAACATTCATAGACAGTAGCAAGCCACACTGGGCAACAACTGAATTCGCTTCTGATTGTTAGACACATTGGTTTATCAACCAGGTGAAATAAAGATACAAGTTTAAAGTTTATTTATTGGTGACACAAATAGGCTTACATTAGCACTGCAATGAAGTTACTGTGAAAATCCCCTAGTCGCCTCACTCTGGCGCCTGTTCGGGTACACTGAGGTACATTTTCTATCAAATAAACTAGAATGTAACATGATGGATTCTCAACTATTCTGACCAAGTTTTGCTGAGCAGGCTGATTGGAGGCCATTGTATTCCCATTAGAGAAGACATATACAATGTACTTTTTACAGCATAGTTGAAATTCACAATGCACACACCCCAAAGAGAATACAAGAGGTGAAATTCCTCACCATATATAAACTGTTTAAAGAAGGCAGGTTCTGTTACATAAAAATGCACAATGCTATTATTAAATGTAATTTTTAATGATATTATCACAAACAAAAAAGGAAAGGCTTCCTTTTTTTGGTCCATGGTAAATCAGGGACTTTACATACTGTGCAGAATAATCCTTGTGGTTGCCAGAAAGCATTGGCACTATTATTACATCTACATATATTAAAAATCTTGCATCTGTATTCACATTGTCATCTTTTTCATTGTCACTTCCTATGTTCTACATTTAACGATGAAAATTGCTGATGTAAATGCGTCGGACTGTAATTACCCCCTCCCACCATCTGTGATGCTGTATCCTCTTAGTACACTCTGGTTTCTTGTGATCCTATAAATATTTTAGCTTGACTGATATTTCCTTGTGGAGATAAATTGCAGAATGTTCCAGCAAAGACTTGGTCAAAACGTGAAAAGAAAAAAGCTTGCATTTACATAGTATCTTATCAAATCTCTCGCTTTGCTTTTAATGAATTAGATTTTGCAAATACAGTTACGTGAGTAAATAAGGCAGCCAGTTTGAACACAGAAGGTTTTGTTATGCCATAAACTGCAATGAGATAATGGCCAGTTAATTTGTTTCTTGGTAGGGTTACCAGATGTCCATTTTTTTCCAGGGCAATTTTGATTTTTCATTAAATATCTGGTATCCTGACCATTTTCTTAAAATGGATCACATGTCCCCCTTTCCAGCTTTCTCATTTACTCTATAGTAGTGGAACAAGCGGAATTGAATTTAGGTTTGCACGAGTCCTGGATCTGCTACTTTGCCTCACAGTTGGCACAGTTTGTGTCTGCTTTTCCCTGCAGTTGGTACGCATTCGGCTTTGTCCTGCAGTACAATATTATATTTCCAAATAATATGTGGAAAGTACTGCCTGGTGAGACAGGCAGAAATGGGTGGCAGGAAGGTGGGAGATGATTGTCCAATTTGTTTATATCTGCAGAGCATGTTCCCTTGGGACTTGGCAGGGAAACTTTGAAAAGATAAAAAGATACTGGTCTTACGACCACTTCATTGTTTTTAATCATTGTATTACCAGAAACAGAGAAGTTGATGTACCCAAGGAGCTGTAGAAGGAAATCTGTTTGTGTTGTGAGAGAGCATTACCTCAGGGAGTCCCGGTTTTCACTTTTGAAAATCTAGTCATCCTATTTTTTGATGATGTTGGTTCAGAGAATAATGTTGGCCAAGTCACTGGAAGAATTCCCTGCTCTTCTTCAAATAGTACTCTGTGAACTTTTAACTGGCAGATGGGGCCTCTGATTAAAATTTTGTCCAAAGAATGACACTTCAGACAATGCAGTGTTGTACTGACGTGCCAACTCAGCTATGTGCTCAAGTTAAACGATTGTGGGGCTTCAACCCACAGCTTGACAAGATTCGACTCAGACAGGAGTATTGCCAACTGATTATGGTGCGACTGTAAGCAAGTGTGCTACAGATTGACAGATATGTATAACTTTCTAGTTTATTTCACTTCAAATTATGTGAATTTGGTGCATATTTTCTCTGCCTGACACTAATTTTTGCTCAATTAATAAAATATGTTGTGTGGTTTTTTTAAAGATAAAGATCAGTTTAACAACATAACTGCTGAGTAGTTGCACCAGATACAATTAGTTTTCAAATATGAATTCACAAATTAATCCATGGATTCATTTAAGCCTTCCATTGCAGCAACAAAATTATGAAGGTGCACTAAGATAATGTTATCTCTATCTATGTGACAAATCCATTATATCCCTATTAATTCATTAGTCCCCGGCAAACATTTTTGTTAAGACACAATTTGATACAAAAGAAAGATAAACATTTATTTCAAGGCTCCAACATTCAACTTCATGAAAGATGTAGGGTGGAATTTACCAAAAAAATGGCAAAGTGTCAGGTACTGACTGAAAACCAGCATGTTTCATCCCAGAAATACAGCCAGAGTTTCAATCCACATATCTGACACTTTGTCAGTAAAAAGCAGGGGGGGGTATTTTGCACCATCATTCTGGTAGGTCGGGGCCTGATAGAGCTGATGAGGCTGGCTCCACAGAGCCCCGAGCTCAAGGTAAAGTGAAAGGCACCCCTTTCCCACCCAACAGACGTCAGGAACGCTGGCAGACAAGGGATACAGCCCCAAATCTCGACCACAGGGTGGCAATCTACCCCCCCCCACCTTTCAATGTTCAGGTCAGCCCCCCACACCATGCAGGCATCGGGGTTACCCAAACACAGCCCCCCCATACCACCTCATCCTCACCAGCACGGGGCATCAGTGCCCGCTCCATCCCACCACGATGCTCATAATGGGAACACCCCAATGGGATTGCCTTGAGGTCCCGACCCTGGCAGTGCTAGCGTGCCAGAGCACTGCCCAGCCGTGTTCCTCACCACCTGGGGGTTAGACCCACCTCTGTGCCCCCAACATGGTCATCAAGATTGGTTTCTGTTTTTGAAACTCAGTAGTGATGTCACACCAGCGTGGGGAGGTGGGGGAATGGGCATCTAACGCCCCTGGAAGCAACCGCATTAAGCCACTTAATAATATTAAACTGTATTTAAAATAATAAAATAATGGTCATCTGCTTCACACACTTTCTGGGCGTGAACCTGATTATGTCGCCGGCAGGGAAGATCTCGAACTGAGATCTCACTGTCGCAAATCCCGTTATGCCCTCTCGCAAGAGTTAGCAACCATAACAGGATTTGCATCAGCGACAAACAGGCCTTCAGCATCGCGGCAGTAAAAATTGTACCTCAGAAATCAACATAAAATTAAACATGAATAATCAGAAGTGGGCGATTCGAAACAGGCAATCTGAATCCAGCACTTCCACAAAAACCAACAGGAAGCCAGAGAGTTGGAATCTTGATTTGAAAGGATGAATTTTATAAGCTTTTACTCCTGATTTGGTGCAGTGACCACTGAGAGTGAACTTAGAGAGTTAATTTATGGAGGTCAGTAGACCCCATAGGATTGTCAACCGACTGTTGACAAAAATTCCTGATAATGTGCTCGTAACAGGCACAGCTTCATATCAGGAGCTCAGACTTATAAAATGTCCCAGTGAGACATCTTTGAAGATTTCCATCCTGTGGTGAAGACAAGAAATTGGCAGAAACTCTGTATAATCTTTAGGCACACAGAACTTCCCCTTTAACAAGTATAAATCGACAGCCAACAAAGTACTTCTAATGCCATAATCAAGCACGTTTGACACTCCCTCACCCACTATTTTAACAAGTTTTCAAGTATATTTTAAAGTTTATTTGTTAGTGTCACAAGTAGGCTTACATCAATACTGCAGTGAAGTTACTGTGAAAATCCCCTAGTCGCCACATTCTGGCGTCTGTCTGGGTACGCTGAGGGAATTTATTTGATTTATTGTTGTCACATGCATTAGTATACAGTGGAAAGTATTGTTTCTTGCACACTATGCAGACAAAGCATACTGTACATAGAGAAGGAAAGGAGAGAGTGTAGAATGTAGTGTTACAATCAGAGCCAGGGTGTAGAGAAAGATCAACTTAATATAGATAGGTCCAATCAAAAGTCTGATGGCAGCAGGGAAGATGAAGAAGCTGTTCTTGAGTCGGTTGGTACGTGACCTCAGACTTTTGTATCTTTTTCCTGACACAAGAAAGTGGAAGAGAGCATGTCTGGGGTGTGTGGGGTCCTTAATTATGCTGGCTGCTTTTCCGATGCAGCTGGAAGTGCAGACAGAGTCTGCATAGATGGGAGGCTGGTTTACGTGATGGACTGGGCTTCATTCACGACCCTTTGTAGTTTCTTGCGGTATTGGACAGAGCAGGAGCCATATCAAGCTGTGATACAACCAGAAAGAATGCTTTCTATGGTGCATGTGTAAAAGTTGGTGAGAGTCGTAGCGGACATGTCAAATTTCCTTAGCCTCCTGAGAAAGTAGAGGTATTGGTGGACTTTTTTAGCTATAGCATCGGCGTGGAGGGACCAGGATAGGTTGTTGGTGATCTGGACACCTAAAAACATGAAACTCTCGACCAGTTCGACTTCGTCCTCATTAATGTAGACAGGGGCATGTCCTCCACTATGCTGCCTAGAACATAAGAGCATAAGAACTAGGAGCAGGAGTAGGCCATTTGGCCCCTCGAGCATGCTCCACCATTCAATAAGATCATGGCTGATCTTTTCATGGACTCAGCTCCACTTATCTGCCCGCTCACCATAACCCTTAATTCCTTTACTGTTCAAAAATCTATCTATCTTTGCCTTAAAATATTCAACAAGGTAGCCTCAACTGCTTCACTGGGCAGGGAATTGCACAGATTCACAACCGTTTGGGTGAAGAGGTTCCTCCTCAACTCAGTCCTAAACCTGCCCCCCTGTATTTTGAGACTATGCCCCCTAGTTTTAGTTTCACCTGCCAATGGAAACAACCTCCCTGCTTCTATCTTATCTATTCCCTTCATAATTTTATGTTTCTATAAGATCCCGCCTCATTCTTCTAAATTCCAATGAGTATAGTCCCAGTCTACTCAGTACTACTATAAGCCAACCCTCTCAACTCCAGAATCAACCTAGTGAATCTCCTCTGCACCCCCTCCAATGCCAGCATATCCTTTCTCAAGTAAGGAGACGAAAACTGTACACAGCACTCCAGGTGTGGCCTCACCAGCACCTTACACAGTTGCAACATAATCTCCCTGTTTTTAAACTACACCCCTCTAGCAATGAAGAACAAAATTCCATTTGTCTTCTTAATTACCTTCTGTACCTGCAAACCAACTTTGTGTGATTCATGCACAAGACACTCGGGTCCCTCTGCACAGCAGCATGCTGCAATTTTTTACCATTTAAATAATAATCCATTTTACTGTTATTCCTACCAAAATGGATGACCTCACATTTACCAACATTGTATTCCATCTGCCAAACCCTTGCCCATTCACTTAAACTATCTATATGCCTTTGCAGACATTTACCACTCACTCATCTTAGTGTCACCTGCAAAGTTTGACACACTTCACTTGGCCCCAACTCCAAATCATCTATGTCATATTCCTGAAGTCGATGACTTATCTCCTTCATTTTGTTGACATTGAGGGAGAGATTATTGTCGTCGCCCCAGTTCACCAGTTTCTCCATCTCTTTCTTGTACTCTGTCTCATCATTGTTTGAGATTCGACCCACTAGGGTGGTGTCATCAGCAAACTTGAAAATCGAGTTGGAGGGGAGTTTGGCCACACAGTCATAGGTGTATAAGGACAGTAGGGGGCTGGAAGGCACAGCCTTGTGGGGCACTGGTGTTGAGGATGATCGTGGAGGAGGTGTTGTTGGCTATCCTTACTGATTGCGTTTGTGAGTTAGGAAATCTAGGATCCATCGCAGAGGGAGGAGCCGAGCCCCAGGCCATGGAGCTTGGAGGTGAGTTTTCATAGAATCATAGAAACCCTACAGTGCAGAAGGAGGCCATTCGGCCCATCGAGTCTGCACCGACCACAATCCCACCCAGGCTCTACCCCCACATATTTTACCCGCTAATCCCTCTAACCTACGCATCCCAGGACTCTAAGGGGCAATTTTTTTTTTTTTAATCTAGCCAATCAACCTAACCCGCACATCTTTGGACTGTGGGAGGAAACCGGAGCACCCGGAGGAAACCCACGCAGACACGAGGAGAATGTGCAAACTCCACACAGACAGTGACCCGAGCCGGGAATCGAACCCTGGACCCTGGAGCTGTGAAGCAGCAGTGCTAACCACTGTGCTACCGTGCCGCCCAGTTTTGTAGGAATAATGGTGTTGAAGGCTAAGCTGTCGTCAATAAATAGGAGTCTGACATAGGTGTCTTTGTCATCCAGATGTTTCAGGGTTGAGTGTAAGGCCAGGGAGATGGCATCTGTTCTGGACCTGTTGCAGCGATAGGTGAAGTGTAATGGATCCAGGCAATCTAGGAGGCTGGAATTGATTCGTGCCATGACTAACCTTTCGAAGCACTTCATAATGATGGATGTCAGAGCCATCAGACGATAGTCATTAAGGCAAGCCGCCTGTTTTTTCTCTGGTATATGGATGATGGTCATCTTCTTGATAGGGAACTCAGATTGGTGTAAAGCGAGGTTAAAGATGTCTGCGAATTCCCTCACCAGCTGATCCGCGCAGGATCTGAGTGCTCATCTGAGCTGACTTTTGAGAATGCTGATCTAATGTCTGTGATGATGACCTCGGATATGGGTTCAGCCAAAGCTTCCGGGGTGGAGGGCGTGCTCTCGCTGACCTCTTGCTCAAAACAGGCATAGATTGCGTTGAGCTCATTGGGGAGAGGTGCATTGGTGCCAGTCATTCTACATGCCTTCAGCTTGTAGCCTGTTATGTCTTGCAGATCTTGTCAGTGGGAGTCCGTGTGGTTAGCCTGAGACTTCAGCTTGGTCCAGTACTGTCTTTTGGTATCCTTGGTGGATCCCCGTAGGTCATATCTGGATTTCTTGAATAGATTAGTATCGCCTGATTTGAACGCCTGACACCTGGACTTCAGCAGGCAGTGGATATCACTGCTCATCCATGGTTTTCGATTGGGAAACACACGGATTTATTGCAACCAACGAAGGCGGACAGGCTTTCCTGAGTGTAAATGAGTAAGGGTTAGCGTGTACACACATACACACACGCATACACAAAAAGGTGATTACAAAAGTGGCAGCATGCACTTAGGTCTCAAAACTCCAAAACTTCACACTTGCTCCTTTCAAGATGGAATCTTGAAACCTTACTGCTTACATGAGCACATTTCTCTGGCTTCACTCCAGTTGAGATGCAGCCAAATCCTGCAGCAAAAACCTTGCTTGGTTCTTCAAATACTTAGGAGAAGGGCAGCCCAAATTATGGATTTTAAGTCGGACTCTGTTCTGTTGTTGGTTTGGAAGTCATTCCCTCTGTCTGCTGTTCCCAAAATGCATTTTTATTAAATGTCCTTTATCAGCAGTCTGGTTCCTGTCAGGTGGTCATAATATTTTCTTTTTCATTGTCCTTGCAAATGGACTCTGATTCCTTGGCCATTGACATATCACTTGTGATCGGGTTGCACCTGTTAACATATCTTTGTGATTGAATGGGTTTCTTCTAACACTTATTCTTTGGAATTTCACTCAGAATTAACCAAGAAGTCTGCAATTCCAATGCGAACGATTTTCTGTAACCATTTGGATAATGACAGCCATTAATCCACAGCAGGAATGAGATAGAGAATCTGGTGAACTGGTGCAATGACAATAATCTCTCCCTCAATGTCAACAAAACGAAGGAGATTGTCATCGACTTCAGGAAGCATAGTGGAGAACAATGGGGGAGAAGTAGAAATGGTCGAGAGCTTCAAGTTTTGAGGTATCCAGATCACCAACAACCTGTCCTGGTCCCCCTGCAAGCCAACACTATAGTTAAGAAAGCACACCAATGCCTCTACCTTCTCAGAAGACGAAGGAAATTTGGCATTTCAGTTATGACCCTCACCAACTTTTACAGATGCACCACAGAAAGCATCCTTTCTGGTTGTATCACAGCTTGGGATGGCTCCTGCTTTGCCCAAGACCGCAAGAAACTACAAAAGGTCATGAATGTAGCCGAATCCACCACGCAAACTAGCCTCCCATCCACTGACTCTGTCTACACTTCCTGCTGCCTCGGAAAAGCAGCCAGCATAATTAAGGACCCCACGCACCCTGGACATTCTCTCTTCCACCTTCTTCCATCAGGAAAAATATATAAAAGTCTGAGGTCACGTACCAACTGACTCAAGAACAGCTTCTTCCCTGTTGCCATCAGACTTTTGAATGGACCTACCCCGCATTAAGTTGATCTTTCTCTTCACCCTAGCTATGACCGTAACATTACATTCTGCACTCTCTCTTTCCATCTCTATGAACGGTATGCTTTGTCTGCAGAACATGCAAGAAACAATATTTGCACCGTAAACCAATACATGTGACAGTAATAAATCAAATCAAAGATTTGTTGTATTTTAGAGCCTTCTGAATAAAATGTCCTCAGAAGTTGTTTGCATTTCAATGTCTTGGCCAGACAGGCCAGCTTTCTTCCAGGGCCTTGTGTAGCTCCATGTATATTAACAGAAAAAAAATCACTTAACCTCTCAAATGCTGCTCAGGCCCTAAACCTGGATTCCTTTTCTAAATATTTGCACCTCTTCATCTCTCGTTTCTTCTGTACGATGTTCCTTAAAACTGGCTTATTTCTGTCCTAACAGCTCCTTATCTGGCTTGGTGTTAAATTTTGTTTGAAAATGTTCCTGTCAAGCGCTTTGGGATGTTTAACTGCAAGACCAAGTATGTATATAACACCTCTAACATAGTAAAGTGTTCTGAGACATTTCACAAGATCATTATCAAACAAAATTTCATGGAGTCACATAAGGGCAGATGACTAAAAACTCAATCAAATAAGTTACTTTTAAGGTGAATCTTAGAGGAGGAACGAGAGGTAGAGAGGAATAGGGGAGTTCCAGAGGTAGCTGAAATACCTGAGGTCACTGAGGCCAAGGCTGCCAATGGTGGAGCAATTACTATCAGGGATGCTCTAGATGCCAGAATTGGAGGTGTGCAAATACCTTGAAGAGATCTAGGGCTGAAGGAGGTTACAGAGATTCCATATTAAAGATGCTATATAAATGCAAGTTCATGTTGTTGAAATGTCAAACTGGGATCAAAATTAACACAAATTGGAGATAAAAACATCCAATTTCTAAATCTTTGTGTCACAATTCTAATATCCATTCTACATTTGATCTAAACAAAACACTCAATAAAAATATATTTTACAAGTAATGACTTCTAAATGATACTTCTCTCCTCTCAAAGACATTTCTCAATTAAGTTATGTTTATTACAACAAAATCAACCAATAAAACGATCGGTTTAAAATTGGTAGCATTTTTAATCCTGGAAGGTGTGGAAGTTTAGAAATTTGCCATCCTGATTGGGATAACATTAAAAAGATAGCAATTCCTGCAGGTGCAATAAGATAGTTTTGACACTGATCTTGATCAGCATTTTGCTCATAATTAGTTGTTGGAGATATTCTGATCTCTTAATCTTCCTACCTCTGCATGTGCGAGCACTGCTAGCAATAAGGTATATTAAATCCAAAATCTGTATTGAGTACTTGACCCATTAATTTACATCAAATAAACTCAATGGAAGACTGACTACAAAGATCATCAGCTGTACAAATAAAACAGAACTTGAGAACCACAAATTATGAATGAATTCTTTGAAATATAATTTTTATATTAAACTAATCCCCTTACCTCTTTAGTACTAGTTTTTTAAAAATGCATTTGAATATTGCCCCTTAGTGTCAGTGGTGCAGACTCGATGGGCCGAATGGCCTCCTTCTGCACTGTAGGATTCTATGATTCTAATAACACATGTCACAACCACTGGGTGTTTCAAATGCTTTACAGCCAATGAAGTACTTTTTGAAGTGTAGTCACTGTTGTAATGTAGGAAATACAGCAGCTAATTTGCACACAGTAAACTCCCACAAACAGCAATGTGGTAATGACCAAATAATCTGTTTTTTGTGATATTGATTGAGGGATAAATATTGGCCAATATTGGATAACTCCCCAACTCTTCTTCATAATAGTGCAATGGGATCTTTTACATTCACCCGGGTAGGCAGATGGGGCTTCAGATTAGTGTCCCATCTGAAAGTTGGCACTCCGTCTGTGCACTGCTCCCTCAGTACTGCACAAAAATGTCAGCCTTGATTTCTGTGCTCAGGCCCTTGAGTGGAACTTGAATCCAGAACGTTGTGATTCAGAGGGAAAAATGAGTCACATGATTTTCCAGTGAATTTCAGAACCTTTTTATTTCAAGTTTGATTCAATTTGTTTTGTCACATGTAATCACAATCAAAGTCAGATATTAGTGTTATTTGCACTAATATGCTTTTATATTTGTTTTCAAAAACAGTTCCAATTCAGTGAATTCACTTGTATTTTGCTATAAACCGAACCAAACTCCCTCAACTTAAAATGCTACTTCTTGTCACAATCTTCTCAAAATATAGGAACACTAACTGTGCGAATAGTAACTAGTTAGATTGAGCACGACAAAACTGCCTATTGCAATTACTATCCCAAACATCATAAGTAATTTTTTTTGTTGTCTGAGACCAAGCCACATTTTCACTGCAGTGCTGCTCAGTAAAGCTTATCTGTGATCTGTATTTCAAGCATACTTGAAATTCAATAACTAGCTAAACTGGCCCAGGGACAGAATAAATTGTGAAAGAGTCTGATCTCAATTTGAATTCATTCACAGGTGGTGCCCCAGTCATCTTTAGGGAAACTGGGGATAGAAAAGCATGTTAAACCAAGGCAAGCTCTGATTTAACAAAACTTAATCTTGATGCATTACAAAAGAAAATGCTCCCCTTTCTTGATTATCCTCACCAAGATCTTTGACAGCGCCTTGTACTTTGGTACAAAGTCACAAATGTAATTGCTTCATTGCCTGTGGGTGTTCGTCGAACAAAGGAAAGTTTTTTTGCCCAATAAACAACAGGTGTTACCTTTCTTCACTAAAGGAAAAAATGATTAAAGGAACTAAAATATCACTCAACAAAGTGCCTACACTAATGAAGTTAATGCCTTTGACTAGTTAAATAACAGCTAATTAAAGAAGGACTATGCCTAATTGTTATGCTGAGATATACTGTATTCCAGTTAAATTTCCTTTCTTTAAATAGGACTGTAAATCTGCTATACAGTTCATAAAAATTCAGAACATCACAGCACAGAAGGATGACAGTCAGCCTATCAAGTCCATGTCAACTCTTTCAAAGAGAAATCCACTTACTCCCACTCTCTTGCTCTTTCCCCATTTCCCTTCCATTTTCCCTCCTTCAGGTATTTATCTAATTCAATTCTGAAAGCCCTTGTTGAATCTGCCTCCACCACCTTAACAGGTAATGCATTCCAATTCTAACCACTTGTCGCATAAAAAGATATTTCCTGTTCTGCTTCCTTAAGTATAGTATCCAGAGATGCACAAACACACCAGATGGGGCTGAACCAGTACCTCATAAAGATTTAGTGTAATTTCTTGCAGAAACAATTTTGTGCATAAAAATCTCAGATTGCTCCGTCCTTGCACTCCCTATAAAATGGTGCCATTTCAAAACATACTTACATTTATATGGCACCTTTTATGACCGTCAAACATCAAAAAACGTTTTGCAGCTAATGAAGTAATTTGGAAGTGTAATAATGTAGGAAAAGTGGCCAATTTACACACAGCAAACTCCCACAAACAGCAATGTGATTATGACCAGAAAATCTGCTCTTTTGTGATGTTGAGGGATTAAATATTGAATAATTCCTGTTCTTCTTTGAAATGGAGCAATCCATTTATGCCTCCCTGAGAGAGCAGAAGATGCCTTGGTTTAATGTCCCATCTGAAAGATTTAGCTTGTTTAACCTTTCCTCATTCTTCCCACTAAAATATATTACCTCGCACTTTTCTGCATTAAATTTAATTTGCTATAAATCCATCGCGAATCCGTCTACTATGCCTTCTCAAAGTCTATTACTATCTTCTACGGTTTACTAGACTTCCAGTAACATAACTAAAATTGGAACTCACCATTTTGGGTATTGCAGATGGCTTAACTCATTATACCACATTGCCTACAGGCACAAATTTTTCTCCAGCTTGTTTGCAGAGTTATGTTTATTTTAAATACTGAATGTTAATTTAATGAAAGGTCTCCTTATTCTCAGTGACAGTACATTAAAAAAAAATGTGACAGTACAAAAAAAATGACATCTGGAGTCTACAGCCTGGAAATTATGCTGCGATATTATCCTGTGAACACTTAATACATTCATATCAAATTCCCTTGTCTGATATTTTAATGGCGGTGTTAACAATATTGCACAGCGTAATTTCCAGGTTTAAGAATCATTTTTTTTTTCATATTATCCATGTGGCTCCTTACAGTGACACCCAGAATAAGTATCTTCACTCATATCAAGATACCGATCCACACTGATATCACAGGGTTAGCCTGTCAGGGTCACACCAGACATTTAAAAGAATTGCACATATTATCATATAATTGCAAATATTTCAATGGAACATAAATCATTTGAAGAGAAAAATACTTCCAGTTTGAGTACATCAATCAGCTATTACTAACAACTCCTCAGCAGCGTACATAGCCACTGAATTTTATGTTGCTTTTTCAGATGAGGTGTGAAGCGTCAAGTCAATGTAATAGATCCCATGGCACTATTTGAAAATGAGAAAAGATGTTCGCCCCTCTGTCCTGGCTAATACTTTTCCATTAACCCAACATCATTAAAACCAGATTAGATAGTCATTATCTTGTTGCTGTATGTGGAATCTTTCTGTGCCCAATTTTGGTTGCTGTATTTCCTACAACGATAAAAGTACAGTACTTAATTAGCTATAAAGTATTTCGGCATTATATAATGCAAGTCTTTCTTTCAAAGCTAAATTCATTTCATTTTCCTTTGAAATCATATTAATTCTTTTATATTCTTTTCCATTTTGCTATTTTTTTCCTTCATGTTGGTTTTTCTAAAGTGCTCAATTTTCTCTTTTTTATTTGTCAACTAATGTTTGTCTTCAGTTCTCCTTTCTCATTTTTGTTCATTTGCTGACGCGAAGGAAAGATTAAATAGAAAGACTGCCAGTCTGGGAGAGTCAGTACTTCAGGAAATTAAATTAAGGAACTTTTTGCTGTGGTGAGCTGCAGAATGAATTCCAAGTGAAAAAAAACAAAAGTAACAATGTCAGCATAATGGAGTTCCCTAAGCTTCAGTGTGAGGAAATCAGTTCTGATCCAACACATTTCACTTATTCAAATTTACTAAATATAGATACAATTAACAGTAGAAATAGAAAATCCAGCACAATATGGAGAGTGAAAGAGAGAGGGGTCAATGTTCCTTAGTTATTTCAAGGGCATTTCATCGTAACTCTGACCTGGGACAGTCTCAAAGACAGTCTCCCAGTACTCTGAGGAAGAAAAGGCATATCAGCCCTCTAATGACACCTTGATATTTATTTTGTAACCTCTTACACCACAGTGTGACATGTCCCCTTCCCTACCGGCCAGTATCTTTGCATTTATTAGGAATTGTGAAGCGACAGCATCAGCATTGATTCTGGGCCACTGGTGCGATTGCTTAGTTGCTCCGAGGCAGCGCAGGGGTTTCCACACCTTTTGGCTTGAAGTGTGTGTGTGTGTGTGTGTGTGTGTGTGTGAAGTCAATGTTCTCCAGTCAGCAAGGGTTGAAAACTTGTCTGAAGCTCTGGAGAACAAATTTGGTGGCTGCCAATTTAAGAAGTCAAGTTAAGTGGTTGTAGTTTTCAGGGAAGTGTGGGATCAGGTTAATGGTGGTTTTTACATATATGCTGTAGGCATTCCAGTTGTCTTTCTGAAGATTCCAACATGATTTTGGTTTTCAGCTTATGAAGGTAGTTCGAGATCAACATGAAGGAAGCTTAAGCAATGTTGAGAGTGGGAGAAGGTAGGCAGCACTTCTCAGGTGTACATCAGTGACCTGTTGCTGTTGTGGCATGTGAAGCAAGGATTAGGTGTGCAGTCCATTTCCACCAGGCAAAATGGAATATGCCAGGATGCTTTGTGCCATACTCAAGTTTTAGATCATTCAGGGAAGCCCAGTTTGACAATTGTTCTCCATAGTGTTGTTGTTTGAGTACCCCCATATGCGATCTTGGCTGAAGTCACCACCATCGCACATCTAACAATGCACTCCTACTGAGACAGGGCCTCAAAAATAAAACCACGTGCACCCATCTGAAATCCCCTGACCCTAGTGGAACACACTCTATATCCTGTAAACTGGTGACAGGCCCATCTCTTGATGGCACACACCCTGGTTAACTACAAAAATCACCAAACGCAACCTGGTAATGGTAACAACCAGAGTGGTGAAGTCCCAGGTTTCAACCTTCCACAGAAAATCTGGACAAACCTCAACTAGGGAAGATGTGGCCACTTGCTTCACAAATGGAACATGGAGAACAGATAAATTTGTGACTGTGGCCATCCAGACCATTGTTCATATACTGAATTGCTGCCCGGAGAGATTAATTCCTGGTGGCATTATAACCATTCACATTGCGCCGGCTAAAGCCATTGAATGGATTGCTAAACTCAACGTTGAACTATAAATGGTCTCCCAGCCTTTCAAGGAAAAACAGTGAAACGTGTACTTTTCTACATTAAAAAGACTTATGTAAAAGTGTTACTGTCATTGGCTTTGAGAGTAATTAAAGCTTCCAGTGTGAATGGTCAACATAGCAGTCAGCACCTTGTTATCCAACAATTTGACTTGTGGTCAGTCAGTTTAAATAGCAAAAACAGTGTAGATCAAAAGATACACTGAAACTGATGAAACTCCACCACATGGCCAAATGTGAAGGCCTCAGTGGACATGGTATGCTAGAGCATATACATTAGGATATGGTTGTTACATTTGAGATTCTAGTGGTGTAGGGACAGTAGCAGAGGAATAAGAAACCAGAGAATAAGAATTCAGAACAAGAACTAGAAAAGAAGGGAGAAAGAAAGCATTAATAACCAGACAAATGAAAAGGACCACACTAATTATCTGTTAAGCACATCAAAGAAATTGTGGACATACAGAAAAGAGTCTAACATACAGATGAACAAAAAGTCAAGGACACCACAATGAGAAAAGGTGATTATAGATAACAGAGAAAGATAGAGAAAAGAATAGGAAGACAGAATTAAGGACCGTTACAGGAAGAAAGAGAACTTTGCAATAGTTTTGGCCAACTAATAACTTCAGAGTGTAATTTTCAATTGTAGACCTATATTCTGGAAATTGAACATAAAATACTTGAGGAGCTTTTGAATTATGGGCAGGTATTTGTCCTTGAGGGCAACAGGCACAATAATATTTGATTCTTACGGCAGCATTGATCTCCACTTTCCTATATACACTAGTCACTTGGATAACCTACAGCAGGTATCTCAAAGAGCTAGAGAAGTACCACCAGTGGTGTCCCTGCAAGATCCTCCAGATCTGGTGGCAAGAAAGATGGTCCAATAGCAGCATGCTCTCCCAAGCCAACATACTAAACTTCCAGGCAGTAATCATTCAAAACCAGTTCCACTGGGCAGGGCATGTCATTCATGTGCCTGACACCAGACTGCACTACTCAGAGCTCAGTCGTAGCAGAAGGCTCCCAGGGGGACAAAAGAAATGCTTTAGTGATGTCCTCAAAGCATCACTGAAGGGGAGCAATGTCCTCATCAATCCATGGGGATCCCTGGCTTGTGGCCAACCATAATGGAGAAGGTTTATCTGGGGAGGTACCAAACGTATTGAAAGACTTAATTGGGAACAAGCAGAGGCAAAATCGAGGCATCTGAGAGAACACATGAATCTTCTGGCAATTCTCTCTCTGATCCTCCAAGCATCTCCTACCCTGCATGTGGCAGAATCAGCAGATCAAACATTGGATTTATCAGCCAGCTCAGAACCCATCAAACCAGAATGGAACAAAGAACAAAGAACAATACAGCACAGGAACAGGCCCTTCGGCCCTCCAAGCCTGCGCTGCTCATGTGCCCAACTAGACCATTCGTTTGTATCCCTCTATTCCCAGTCTGTTCATGTGGCTATCTAGATAAGTCTTAAACGATCCCAGCGTGTCCGCCTCAATCACCTTGCTTGGCAGTGCATTCCGGGCTCCCACCACCCTGTGTAAAATACGTCCCCCTGACATCTGTGTTGAACCTTGCTCCCCTCACCTTGAACCCGTGACCCCTTGTGTTCGTCACCTCCAACCTGGGAAAAAGCTTCCCACTGTTCACCCTATCTATGCCCTTCATAATTTTATACGCCTCCATTAGGTTGCCCCTCATCCTCCGTCTTTCCAGAAAGAACAACCCCAGTTTACCCAATCTCTCCTCATAGCTAAGACCCTCCATACCAGGCAACATCCTGGTAAATCTTTTCTGTAGGTAGGAAGTAATCATCCTCGATCCTAAGGGGCTACCAAGAAGAAGATGAATGTGACTTCCCATGTGGTGGAATATACTGAAGCTTTTACTACCCAATCTCACACATCAAATATCCAGTTGTTACAAAGCCAATTGTTGCTACTGTTGGTGGCCTTGGAAATCTACCTCGGGTAAAGGTGAAGTGAAGGGAGGAAGAAAAACTGATTTAAAAAAATAAGAATTTAAAATAACAACATGCACAATAAAAAGAGAGCAAGAGGTACAGGTTGCAGAGATTAACAATCAATTTATCATGTAGTAGGAAAGGAAAAGTGTCTTTTAAATGTTACGGGTTTACTTCATAAAAAACCTAAATGACAGAGATTGTATATACTTTTATTAAAAACATTAGGTGCAAAGCACATCGTTTTTTAAAAACTGAACAGTAAAATGTCACATTAATTTCTAGCTTGATGTGTTACTGAAAACATGCCAAGAAAGAACATACAGGAACTAAAAATGAAAAGCCTCTGCTATTATTTTACATTTTTCTAACTGATCTCTTCTTGGCACAATTCTATCTTGCAGATCAGCTGGCACAACTAAAATAGGAATCTGGCACTATTTCATCAAGTGAACTCGAACAAGATACAGCCCTTTCCAGAATATCACAACGTTTAATCAAATGGAATAGCCATTTTCTTTCGTTGTCCCTTTTCTTTTCCTGAGGCACTATTTAAAGTTGGGTACAGTCCCATGTGCGCGAGAAGGCCTCCAGCATCATTCGTTATCTGTGAACGTGGAGAGCGAGTGTCAACTATCCACCATTACAGAAATTAAGACATCGCATCCAAGCTCCTCCTCATCCAACATTGACACACTTCCACTTTCTCATGTGATTATTGGATATCAGAAGTGGGAATCTGAGAACTAATTATTACCCTCCTTAGCCCAGGAATATTGATACAATTATATAGCAATCCTTTATTGCCCTAACTATAATTGGCTCACTTAGCCATACAAGATTTTCCTAATCTATATGCTGTAGTAAATCACCAGGCATTGCATTAACCAGTGAACTCATTTGAAGGCAATGCGAGTCCACAGTTCTCTTCTTGCCCTATCAAGTTAATGCGTGAAGCACGTTTTTAGAAGAGTTTCGTAGATTTTTATGCATTTTTCAGGCAGTATCCATTTTCCATCCACAAGGAAAGACTCTTGCTAGAACTTATTCAGAACTCCTCCCCGCTCTCCACATGGCCTGATGTCCATCTGTCTTTTGTTCTTAAAGTTGCTACTTTTTGGTCTCTACATTCTCTCATTTCGGTTCTGATGAAAAGTCCACGGACTCGAAACATTAACTCTGTTTCCCTCCTAATAGATGCTCAGTTTTTCCAGCATCCTCTGTTCTTGTTTCAGATTCCAGCAGCTACAGTATTTTGCTTATTTTAGATCTGATCCGTTGGTTGTGGGATTGCTTAGCTCTGTCTATCACTTGCTACTTATGCTGCTTGGCACACAAGTAGTCCTCTGTTGTAGCTTCATCAGGTTGACAACTGATATTTAGTTATGCCTGTTGCTGCTTTTGGCATGCCCTGCAGCACTCATCATTGAACCAGGGTTGATCTCTTGGCTTGGTGCTGTTTGTAGCGCGGGGTAACACGTCGAGAGGCCTGAAATTACAATGGTGATTTATTGAATGATAGTTAAAACTATATGTAAACAAACTCAATACCGATACAGATCCAGAGTCACTGATTCCCAGGCTCACACTTCAGGTTCCACCTATCGGAACCCACCCCCTAACGCCCAACAGGTTGAGGTTTGCGTGCTCCGTTCCGCTAGGCCCCAGGAGAGTCATGTGAGTCACAAAACAACCATCCCTTAAAAGGAGGCACGCTATCACATTCCTCCCCCCTTAGGTTCCCTTACAATCATACAAAACAAACTCTTGTGTGCAGCCATGTACAGTCAATCTTCAGAAAGGGGGCTATTCGGCAAAGTTCATAAAGTCAATCAATCTGAGGGCTTCCTGACTCTTGCAGAGCATTGCAACACTGCGACTGGGTTCGCCAAGCTGGAGGTATTAGAGGCCACGGCAGTGGTTAGGCGGATTGATAGATTCTGATGCTGAGCTAAGGCCGACTCCCTCTTCCTCTGCTTTCACTGACAGACAAGACTCTCCTTGGAGAGCACTAGGTTGTGTTAGCGCTGACTCAGCTGCTGCCACACTCGACTCTATTACTGACTCCTGACGACTGGCGGTGGGGGCTATAGCTTTCTGCCTTCTAATATGTCAGATGTGCTTCCACAGTTTGTGGCCCTGTAGGTCGATGATGTAAGATACTGGGTCAGTCCTTGCAATTAAATTCCCAGATCCCAAGCTGCTTTCCCCCCTACCAAAGTTTCCAACAAAAACTACCTCATTCACATCAAATGACCTGTCTCCCCTAGCTGAATTGTGGTACTCTTTCGGTGACGCTTGCTTAGCCTCCAACCTCCCTGTCAAATTATGGAATCATAGAAATCCGACAGTGCAGAAGGAGGTCATTCGGCCCATCGAGTCTACACCGGCAACAATCCCATTCAGGCCCTACCCCCGTTTAGTTATCCTGCTAATCCCTCTAACCTATCACATCCTGGGACACCAAGGGTTAATTTAGCATGTCCAATCAATCTAACCCACACATCTTTGGACTGTGGGAGGAAACCGGAGCACCCGGATGAAACCCATGCAGACATGGGGAGAATGTGCAAACTCCACACAGACAGTGACCCAAGTCGGGAATCGAACCCAGGTCCCTGGAGCTGTGAGGCAGCAGTGCTAACCACTGTGCCACCCCAAAGGTCAAGGCAGGTTCTAAGGCAACACGGTGGCACAGTGGTAAGTACTGAAGCCTCACAGCGCCAGGGGCCCAGGTTCAATTTGAGCCTTGGGTGACTGTCTATGTGGAGTTTGCACATTCTCCGCATGTTTGGGTGGGTTTCCCAACTCAGCCTGTGGTGGTGCTACCAAACCACTCTTGGTGATGGTCAATGAAGTCCCCCGTCCAGAGTACATTCTATACCCATGCCATCTTCAGTGTTTCCTCCAAATGGTGTTTGACATGGAGGAACACTGATTCATCAGCTTGGGGTCGGGGTGGAATGGTAATCAGCAGGAAAAATTCTTGCCCATGGTTGACCCGCTGCCATGAGATTTCAAGATGTGGAGATGCCGGCGTTGGACTGGGGTAAACACAGTAAGAAGTCTAACAACACCAGGTTAAAGTCCAACAGGTTTATTTGATAGCAAAAGCCACTAGCTTTCGGAACAGGCTGTCCCTTCATCAGGTGGGTGGGAGTTCTGATTACAAACAGGGCACACAGACACAAACTCAATTTACATGAATAATGATTGGAATGTGAGTCTTTACAGCTAATCAAGTCTTAAAGGTACGGACAATGTGAGTGGAGGGAGCATTAAGGACAGGTTAAAGAGATGTGTATTGTCTCCAGACAGGACAGCTAGTGAGATTTTGCACATCCAGGCAGGTTGTGTGGTTACAGATAGTGTGACATGAACCCAATATCCTGGTTGAGGCCACCCTCATGTGTGCGGAACCTGGTTATCAGTCTCTGCTCAGCGACTCTGCGCTGTCGTATGTCGTGAAGGCCGCCTTGGAGAACGCTTACCCGGAGATCAGAGACTGAATGCCCGTGACCGCTGAAGTGCTCCCCAACAGGAAGAGAACAGTCTTGCCTGGTGATTGTCAAGCGGTGTTCATTCATCCGTTGTCGTAGCGTCTGCATGGTTTCCCCAATGTACCATGCCTCGGGACATCCTTTCCTGCAGCGTAACAGGTAGACAACGTTGGCTGAGTTGCAAGAGTATGTACCGTGTACCTGGTGGATGGTGTTTTCGCGTGAGATGATGGCATCCGTGTCAATGATCCGGCACGTCTTGCAGAGGTTGCTGTGGCAGGGTTGTGTGGTGCCGTAGTCACTGTTCTCCTGAAGGCTGGGTAGTTTGCTGCGGACAATGGTCTGTTTGAGGTTGTGCGGTTGTTTGAAAGCAAGAAGTGGGGGTGTGGGGATGGCCTTGGCGAGGTGTTCGTCTTCGTCAATGACGTGTTGAAGGCTCCGGAGGAGATGTCGTAGCTTCTCCACTCCAGGGAAGTACTGAATGACGAAGGGTACTCTGTCCACCGTGTCCCATGTTTGTATTCTGAGGAGGTCGGTGCGGTTTTTCACTGTGGCGCGTCGGAACTGTCGATCGATCAGGACAGCTGTTCTCTCGCCAAGGCGAGAACAGGAGAGCTGTTCTCTCGCCAAGGCCATCCCCACACCCCCACTTCTTGCTTTCAAACAACCGCACAACCTCAAACAGGCCATTGTCCGCAGCAAACTACCCAGCCTTCAGGAGAACAGTGACCACGGCACCACAACCCTGCCACAGCAACCTCTGCAAGACGTGCCGGATCATCGACACGGATGCCATCATCTCACGCGAAAACACCATCTACCAGTACACGGTACATACTCTTGCAACTCGGCCAACGTTGTCTACCTGTTACGCTGCAGGAAAGGATGTCCCGAGGCATGGTACATTGGGGAAACCATGCAGATGCTACGACAACGGATGAATGAACACCGCTCGACAATCACCAGGCAAGACTGTTCTCTTCCTGTTGGGGAGCACTTCAGCGGTCACGGGCATTCAGCCTCTGATCTCTGGGTAAGTGTTCTCCAAGGCGGCCTTCACGACACACGGCAGCGCAGAGTCGCTGAGCAGAAACTGATAACCAGGTTCCACACACGAGGACGGCCTCAACCGGGATATTAGGTTCATGTCACACTATCTGTAACCCCCACAACCTGCCTGGATGTGCAAAATCTCACTAGCTGTCCTGTCTGGAGACAATACACATTTCTTTAACCTGTGCTTAATGCTCCCTCCACTCACATTGTCTGTACCTTTAAGACTTGATTAGCTGTAAAGACTCACATTCCAATCATTATTCATGTAAATTGAGTTTGTGTCTTTGTGCCCTGTTTGTAATCAGAACTCCCACACACCTGATGAAGGGACAGCCTGTTCCGAAAGCTAGTGGCCTTTGCTATCAAATAAACCTGTTGGACTTTAACCTGGTGTTGTTAGACTTCTGAATGAGATTTCAAATACATAGAGTCTAGACTTGATGTTGAGGACTCTCAGGGCAACTCCCTCATGACTGTAGAACAATGTGCCACCACTTCTGCTGGGTATGTCCTGTCCCACCAGCAGGGCAGACCTGGGGATGGTGATGGTGATGTCTAGGACATTGTCTGTAGGTTATGATTCCATCAGTATGATTGTCAGGCTGTTGCTCGACTAGTCTGTGAGACAGCTCTCCTAATTTTGGTCCCCAGATGTTTGCAACTTTGCAGAGTCGATACATTGGCACCAGTGTGATATTCTTAGTTAGGCTGCTGTTGTTCCATACTCTTGAACATAATAGTTGCAATTTTTGAAATGTGTGTGTATAGATTTTGGCATCAAGTGACAGATTATAGATGATTGTGGAGCCTAGATATTTGAAGTTTTCAACAACTCCCCACCTCACATTTTCAATGCTGATAGATGGTGGTATGGCAACATTCTGGACCATGACATTTGTCTTCCTAATGCTGATGGTCAAAACAAACTTTTTACAGTTGTGGGAGTCTATCCAGTTCTGTTGAACATGTTCCTCATGGGATGTTATGGGATGTTAGTGCAGTATTGTCAGCGTAGAACAACTCTCTGATGATCATTTGGCTCACCTTTGTCTTGGATCTCAGGCAAGCAAGGTTGAACATCTTTCTGTCAGTTCTGGTATATAAGCGAGCACCCTCTGTAGATGACCAGAAGGCATATGACAACAGCAAAGAGAAGAATATGTCAAACAGTGTTGATGCCAGAACGCAACCCTGTTAGACCCCAAGGCAAATCTCAAAGAATTCAAATTTTGCCCCATCTTGGTTAACCTTAACCATCATGTTGTCGTGGAAATAAGAGATTAAATTAAGCAGCTTTGGCAGGCAGCCCCTTCCAGCGGTTTGAATAAACCTGTTCACATGGTTAAATGCTTTGGTGATATTGACAAAGGCAATATATAATGGTCTCCTTTGTTCACAATGCTTCTCTTGCAGTTGCTGGACTGAGAAGATCATATCGATTTCTTCCAGTTTTGAAACAGACAGATTCAGGGTAGATGCATTCAGCCAAGATCTGCAGTATGGCCAGGGTGACATGGGCAAAGACTTTACCCATGATGCTCAGGAGGGAAATGCCTCAATAGTTGTTGCAATCGCTGCAGTCAACCTTGTGCTTGTGCAGGGTCACAATCTTCGCATCACGTATATCCTTGATGAGTTCAAGAGGTACAGCATCAGCCTCAGGAGCTTTGGCCATGGCAAGTGAGTCAATAGGTTTGCTAAACTCCTTCAGTGTCCCTTCAATATTTAGCTCTGCCATGACATGACCATGTTAGCTATGATGTCTTGGGCTTCCTCAGTGGCAATATTCTCCCGAGTGTCCAACAGTCTTTTATTCTGTATGGGGTAGAAATTTACTTTGGGCAGAAACACAAAATAGGGGGTACTGGATTTTCTGAGTTTAGTCATAAATGTATCTTCCTGACCTTTTACATTTGCACTTTGTAATTTCCATAAATAAATGGAACTGAATTAATTGGAAATCAGAGTTCAGCTTCAATAAGGTGTATTGGTAATACCAACTTCCAGAAAGGCATGGTGCATGGTATATAAGAAGATTTGAGTTTCAAAGAGTACAAAATCCTTGTAAAGGAAGACACTCAGTTGTATATTTCTACTTTGAAGGGATTGAAGCTCTGTTTACAAGTGCAGTGATATGATTGTATAAAGTAATGGCTCATTAAATACCTCAAAAACAAAACATTCTACTGGTTTCTGATGTCGCAAAGGCAAATGAGCTAACAGGTTGTGTTGGAAATATCAAGATTTTATTATTGTAAGCTTCAAAATTAAAAATACCTTAAGTAATTGGAACAAAAGTAAGCCATTCAGCCCTTCAAGTCAGAAGACATGCAAACTGAGCTTGTTTTCAACATGGTGACTAGCAGTTCCCCCATTGTATTGCTCATGGCGAGTCAGGGGATCGATCAACCTTTGTAGAAATTGGACTTGCACCAAAATAAGTGGCATCTTCCATGGTGATCAAATATGGCATTGGACATCAATTGCAATTAACTAGCTGTTCAAGCCAAGACACAAATCTATTTTCTGATTCAAAGAGTGAGTGCCTTCAATTATTTGAATCACTTGTTTTGACTATCTTGAATAAAACCAGGATGAAAGGTGAAACCACACCACTGCTTAAAGGAAATATAATGGACAGCAGGAACATTCAGTAAGCAACCAGCTCATTAGTGTAAAAGTGCTATAAGGTAGCAGATTGCAGAACTATGACCAATATAGGTCAAAGGTGAGTCATGCAGTTGGTGTTTGAAGCAAACCAATCAAAACAATATTTTTAATCCAACAAGGAAGCATCAACATATCCAATTACAACTGCTGACAAGCAGAGTGTATGTACCATTTGTGTTAACCGATATGCACATCAAGACAGCGCTCTCAGCCGTAAACACCACAGGCAGATGCTTTGTTTGATATAGAAAATGCTTCAGGGTTAACCACTATGCATTACCCTTGCTATCCTTCACCCACCCACTCTCCAACTTAAACTATCTACAAACTGATGCATCTTCATTCGCAATTATGTTGGCCATAGAAATCCTGGATGAATGAGCTGTGTCATCCTGGCAATAAACTCCACTTAAGCACAAGAGTAAACAAATTTCCCCCACATCAGCGAGTGCTTGGGCATTAGCAATTTGCAGTGATTGATTGTGAAGAAACCATTGCTGTGAAATAGATGCGTAACTCAGGCTTTTATCATTCTGAGTGACAAGACAGACAGTTCCGTATTTACAGATCCTAGTTGAATGAAGTGACATCAGGCACTCCTCCTGTTTAAATGACATGAGGGCTTATTCTATCAGTGGTTTATGATGCTGTGAGTATTTTAATCTGGTGACTCTTTGAATGAAAATTGGAAAATGAACCTGAACCTTTGCAACATTGACCATATGGCAAAACAAGGCTTAAAGCTAAAGCAAATGGTATTAAAAGCAAGGACAAATAGAAGTTATGTGCTTGGATAAGAAGCATTTTAATTATAATCCCTGATTAAATATCAGTGCTTTTAAAGCCAATAACATACTGATAGCAATTGATGTTCAAATTAAATATTAACCCTGTTTGGTTACTCCAGAGAGCCTAGCGCTTCAATTTTGCCATCTATTTGGTTGATTAAGTAGGACTTCAGCATTGAAGGATCATACAATTAATGACCTACACCATGCAGTTATACTACTGAAAACTATAGAAACAGCTTCAAGACCTGTTGCCTTATTCCAGTGTACTTAGGCAATAAAAGGAGAGGTGAACTAATACACTTTAAAACTGTTTACTCAGTGCTCTTCCTAAATCACTCCTTGTCCAAAAATCTTACAGGGAAAATGTTTCCGATTACTATTACTGTAGGACCACTGCCCAAGCTCAATGCAACAACCATTGCTACAGTAAGTATACAATGAATTTGTACTTTGTCTCAAATCCGGTTATCTGAAGCCCAGTGATGTCCAAAGAAAACCAGAGATTTTTAAAAAACTGTCCATGAATGAATGTTAATTATTATTAGATGAGTAAAGTAACTCAGCTTATTCAGCTAGGTGCTGCATTGGTGCGCCGACTAGTTATCAGCTTTGTGCACCTGCATTCCAAGTGATCTTTGATCCCACCCAACCCAGCTCCGCTTCTCCTGGCCGGGCCCAAAACGCCTGACCGGAAAACCAGCAAGATCTGAAATCCGGCATGAACTCGGTCCCAAGACTGCCAGTTTTGCAACACTGTAATAGGAAAGGTTTAAAGTAACTTAGAAACCCTACAGTACAGAAAGAGGCCATTCGGCCCATCGTGTCTGCACCGACCACAATCCCACCCAGGCCCTACCCCCATATCCCTACATATTTACCCACTAATCCCTCTAACCTACGCATCCCAGGACATGAAGGGCAATTTTAGCATGGCCAATCAACCTAACCCGCACATCTTTGGACTATGGGAGGAAACCGGAGCACCCGGAGGAAACCCACGCAAACCCAGGGAGAATGTGCAAACTCCACACAGACAGTGACCCAAGCCGGGAATCGAACCCAGATCCCTGGAGCTGTAAAGCAGCAGTGCTAACCACTGTGCTACCGTGCCGCCCATACTTTACTTCCAAGCTGTATTTTGGCACCTTAAATTACCAAAGTAATTTACTCAAGTCTTTAAGCAATGTTGCCTAATTAACAAGTGTTCTCTTAAAAGCTCGTTCTGAAAAATTGCAGATTCAAAGAAAATAAAGGCAACAAATATTTGTGTCTTAACTGCATGCATTTCAGCAGAAAATATTTGAAAAGGAACATTACTCTAGTCAGGTTAACACCCATGTAACAACAGTGAAGATAAAGATGTAGCATAATTGTGTCTCATGGCTATACCTGAAGGTCATGAAACAGAAGTTCTGAATTTAGAACATCGTTAATCAGGACAAGGGTCAGATACAACGGGGGCGATCTTACCAAAAGATTCTATGTGCTGAACGAGTGTGAAAATGGGAGAGAATCGCGCTGAATTTTTGGGCGATCTCCCAGTCGCAATAGTACGGCACTTAGAGAAAAAAAGAGCCCAAGTGTGATTCTTGCCAGTAGGGGGAGGGGGTGGAGCCTTTTCTTGACAGGAAACTGGCTCTTGACCTCTAGACGCACCATTGCTCAGGTGCCCCGATCTTCCAGTGCACTGTACACATACTGGGAGATGTCACCCAGCCTCCCCCCACCCCCCCCCCCCCCCACCCCGATTCGACCGATGTCGTCAACACCCCCCAATGCAGAGTATGCCCCTTCCCACCCCTCACTCCCTGTCATGGCCCTGCCCTCATAATGGGCCTGCCCCTTCAGGCCCCGCCCCCATCGGCGAGGCCATCTCACAGGCCCCTGTTGGTGGAGACTATACATGATTCTCGCAGGTGAGGACCTCGACCGACGAGCAGGTAAGTGCAAAAGAGCCCAAACGATATTTAAATAAGGTTATAAACATTTAAATCAGTTTCGCACCCAGATTTCGCCAGCAATTCAGTGCCGGTAACATCATAAGATGTGGAAAATTGCGCGCGAATCCGATTTTTCTCATCTCCACGCTGATTGACTGCTGGGACAAGCTGGTAAAATCCCCACCTATGTGATTGTTGTAAGAAAGACTGGCCAGTGTTAACAATGTCACAGATATGGGATGGTCTAGGGGTCAATTTACGAATAAAAGGAAAGATAAAAAAGACAATCGTATGGGAACTTCTGGTTGAACCTAGTGCCGACAGAAACACATATTGATTAAATTATGGTAATAATGCTGCTAATTAACATTTGATTGCAGCTCAAAAACAGTTTTGTTACATGATACGGTCTTTCTTATTCTTCATGACAATTAAAATTCTATTTGGGAATAATCAGATACTGTGAATCTACTTGGTTGGGGGTTCAAACAACATTTTAAATTAAAATCCTCAGAACATGTTAATCCTGGAAGCGTACAGTATTGTGAAATAGTGACAGTTTTTAGAAAGAAATGCCATAGATATAATAATGCCCGGGGGGAAAAATGCTTAAAATTTAAGAAGAACGTTTCATTTACCTGTTTGCAGAAGAGCTCTTAATGTTATCAATGATGAATGGTGATATTAATGCTGTCCTTCATTGTCAGTAATGTCCCCCAAGGCTTTGTTTTAAAGTAACAGTTTTTTCTGATAAAAATGGATTTCATGCGAACTTCATCAAAATCCTTAATACATTTCTATTGACTTTTCCTTTTGATACACAAAAGGAGCCAATATTCTAATGGTCATTCGCATAGTTAGATCTGAGGCGATGAGTGTTTTCAGCCTGATCTCAGCTCAGATTAATGCCTCCATTGTAAATTTTGGGTCAGACAATTTAATTATAGCTTGCATTACTGCCGATATATTGAGGCAGTGGGGTAAATCCAATGCGGGCAGGCATTCTACTGCAAAATGGGTCAGAAGGGGTGGAAAATATCAGAGGAGGGAAGTGTCCGGATGAGGGGCAGAAAATAACTGAAGAAGAGTAATAATATTGAAACAGCAACAAGATTAAAACCTGCTGCTGCCTGAAGTGGAACAGCACCACTGGAGGATGCCTGGGTGGCATGGATGGCAGCAGGCTGAAGAAATGCACTGCAAGCTTTAGACTGCTGGGCCTGCAGGTCCTTGTAATGGAAATATTGAGATATATTACTCACACTGAGCAAGAAGAATCAGAGGTGGAAAGGGAACATAGACAAGGCAGAAATCAACCTGTGATTCTAGAATCTCTGGTTTGAGATCTCTTTGGTCCTGTTCTACAAATAGATTGCTGGAGGAGTATCACCTTTATAAAATGACACTGAGGACTGTCACGGAATGCATGAAACAGAAGACAAAAGCCACAGTGGAATCCTGTGCGAGTTTCTCTGCCAGTATCATGAAGGATTCAACTCCTTGCAGCGCTATCTAGAGCACCTGGTTTCACCATAACCATCTGCATCCAATGCTTCTGAAATGGAGCCAAGAACTACTGGTGGCCATGAGCCTCAGGGATCATCTCCGCATATCACCAGGACAGATTAAAGAACATAACAGAGGGGCATCATGAACACGCATTATGCCATTACAGACCAGCTGTTGTAAATAATGTGTACAGTAAAATTAGTTTGTAACAGGAAGTTCTATATTCAGAATTAAGTCTGTTATTTGATTCTGTCTTTGTGATTATTTTTGGAAATCACTTACTAACAAAGTGGGCTACAGGTTAGGCTTTTGCCTATTACTATGTAGATGCTCCCCAACAACCTGGAATGGAGAATCAGAAGAATCTTGAGTTTTGTAGCACAATTGGGTAAAGCCATAAAAAGGCAAAAAATAATCCTTAGTTCTACATCCAGAATACAGAATACAAAAGCAAAGAGGAAATTTTGAGCTTAATTGGGCTGCAGTTGGAGTATGGTGTTCAATCTGAACAGTCCATTTGAGGATAGAAAATTAATGGGAAAGGTGCAGCATAGATTTACTAAAATATTAGGGCTAGAAAAAGATAGTGGTTGGAGTGTCTTAGTTCATAGGCAGGATTTTACAGCCTCGCTCAGGCGAGACCGGAAATTCCACCCAAGATCAACGGAGATTTCCGTTGTTGGACGCTTGCCCGCGCTGATTCTGGGGCAAAGTGGTAGAGTTCTGGCCAATATCTTTGATGTTATAAAGAAAACTATTATTTCTGGTATCATGAAAGAGAACATGGGAACAGGTCATGAAAATCAAGTTGAACTTGGCTATTTACATTTCAAGTTGTTAAGTCAACGAACAGTGACGCAGTTCAACAAAAAATAGCTCAGTTGAAGCATGAAAAGATTGAACACATACTTAGTTTACCAGGAAATAGTGTGAGGTTTTGCATCAAGGAAAATGCAAACTGAAGGAGTGGCCTGTAGATTAACCTAAACAACACAATGGATACGGTTACATTGACTCTAGCTGCTGCTACTTTATTCTTATATGTTATCATTGTGTTTACATAGATGACATAAAGATAATAAAACTCACATATCTCTGGATCTTAAAGGCATCTGGTGGACCACCAGTGTAGACTTTATCTCCTTCTAGACCAATCACTCGTTTGCAAATATTCATCCTGGGATTGTTAGGACTTTTAGCAATTACTACATCACCTCTGCAGACAAAATTCCAAGTGGGTTAGGGGAAACATTTTCACATGTGGATTCTGATCAAATAAACAAAGTAAATATATCCAAAGGGTAAGACTGTATGATTTAGAGATTCTGACATTTCTTACAAATGTTGTGGCAGCTTACTTTTCAATGCGATAAAACTGCCGACTGAGTTTCTCAGAGATGATTATATCATTGGTCTTAATTGTAGGCTCCATGGAAGGACCAGAACACTAGAAAATGAAGAAAAATGCATTACTGATTTTTAAATCAATAGATTTATTTGTACGTCAAAAAATCATTCCTGGATCACCAACAAAAACGTTGGTCCTGAAATTACCACTGACCATGAAATATTAGCCATGATGTGGGGATCCCGGCGTTGGACTGGGGAGGGCACAGTAAGAAGTCTCATAACACCAGGTTAAAGTCCAACAGGTTTATTTGGAATCACGAGCTTTCGGAGCGCTGCTCTTCCATCACCTGAAGGAGCAGCACTCCGAAAGCTCGTGATTCCAAATAAACCTGTTGGACTTTAACCTGGTGTTGTGAGACTTCTTACCGTGAAATATTAGTGTTCAAACTTTTAATCGTCCTCTGAAGTTTCAGATCTATCTGACATTAATGCATTCAAATGAAAACTTTTTGTTTAACTTGATCAAGGGAACAGCAATTTTTTTCAGCAGCATGTTCAAAACATAAACGGGTGCCTCAGCAGCTGTTTTCTTTTGAGATTAATCTTTCCATTTACAGGCTGTATTTTACCTATCACATTCATCAAAAAAACGGACAGGCTGGGCTGGATGGACTTTCCCCTTGAGGTAGGGGTCTGGAAAATTCCCCGCTCAGCCTGACTGCATCAGGAGAAAGTGCCAGGAAAGATGGATTTTCATTGGGATCGTGGGTAGGTACATGCTGCAGTCAAGCTAGTCAATCTGGGAGAGAATCTGGGAGAGTTCAGAGGCAGCCATGGTGGTTGCTGGTTGCCAAGATGGGCTGTTTAAAAGGCTCACGCCATGATACTTTGGGACTACATCCCAGCTATACGAAGAGAAGTAAAGCCCTCTAGTCCTCTTGGTGGCACAGTGGTTAGCACTGCTGCCTCACAGCACCAGGGACCCAGATTTAATTCCCGGCATTGTCTGTGCGGAGTCTGCGTGTTCTCCCCATGTCTGTATGGGTTTCCTCTGGGTGCTCCAGTTTCCTCCCACAGTCCAAAAGATGTGCTGGTTAGGTGCATTGGCCATGCTAAATCCTCCCTCAGTGTACCTGAACAGGCTAGGGGATTTTCACAGTAACTTCATTGCAGTGTAAATGTAAGCCTACTCGTGACACTAATAGCGTCCTCAACTGACCCTTCAACACCCCCCACGCAACACGCCCACACATACATACACACACACAATGTTCCATCTACGCCACCAGACCCTCAAATAAAGGTAAGCCCACCCCACCAATTCTCTATGACCCCTCATGGTCCCATGCCAAGCTATTGCACTTCGATGGCCATTCACCCCCTCTGCACTGTATAGAACCAATGAACCCCACAGTGACAATATATGTTGAAAAAAGCCTTAAAAAAAAGTATTGATGACTTTCCACTTCAAAATAACTCCTTTTTTACGACAAGCCAAAAGAAGTGTCAATCATCCAGACCCTTTCAAGTATCAATAGCTGAAACTGCAAGTATTTATACATCTTGATACTGTGCAAATAGCCACTGTAAAATTGACAGAAGAGATCAGAAGCCAGAGCTGCCAATCAAGCAATATGTTCCCTGGGGCTCAGGTATTTCAGTACTCAAATGGATGTCTGGGCATCAAATGCATTCTTGGCTCCTTGTTCGAGCCAGTGATAATCAGCGTGTGCGGTCAAATATAGTTAACTCACTAAAAATAACTGTTTGGTCCCTGCAACTTTGAAATGAGCTTTTTTCAGAAAACGAGACAAAATATAACAGAATACAATCGTTTATCATGAAGAAAGCCAAAAAAACGTACCATGACAATTTCTCCTAAGTATTCAAAGGCACAGTGGGCAATACAGCCATATTGTATAGTAAAGCCTGCAAATCCCAGCACCTTGCCAATGTATCTTCCTAACATGTTAGTTCTCCTTCAAAGAAATGATTGCCAGAAACCTGAAAGAAAGAATGTAGTACTGTCAAGTCACTGCAAAAATGCTTTAGGAAAATCAGTTATCAGTTTACTGTTGAATTGATTGGAAATTGAATTTGAAGTCACACCAAAGTATAGAAACCCAAATAAAATTGCGCATGATTTTCCACAGTAAATATTAATACCTGGAAGGGAGGAATTCATGGGTAAACTGAAACAGCAGATAAGTGACTACTTTCATTGAAAATATTGCAGGTAGATGTTCAGATGCATATCATACAATCATAGAATCCCTACAGTGCAGAAGTGGCCATTTGGCCCATCAAGTCTACATTGACTCTCTGACAGAATATCTTATTCAGGCCTTTTCCTCTGTTCTATCCCCTTAACCTCACACATTTCCCATGGCTAATCCACCTAACCTCACATTTTGAGATGCTAAGAGACAATTTAGCCCAGCCAATCTGCCTAACTCACACACCCACACATCTTTAGACTGTGGGAGGAAACCGGAGCACCCAGAGGAAACCCATGCAGACACGGGGAGAACGTGCAAACTCCACACAGTTACCCAAGGCCGGAGTTGAACCTGGGTCCCTGAGCTGTGAGGCAGCAGCGCTAACCGTTGTGCCACCATGCCGCCCTATGTTTAACACATTCATCTGAAAGTCCTTTGCTGAGAGTTTAACTCATTTAATATAAAGAGTTAATGCCTTTGCTAAAATACTTTAAGCATTTACATGCTATTATTCATGAAGTGATTTAATTTAGTATGATTCAGCAGTAAGGAAACAATTATGTGGAAACACATTCAGGTCACATTACCGATAATGCTCAACAGGATGGTTAGGTTTTGACTGGGTAACCACTATAACCATCAATTCTGACATTTAGAAACTTGTTCGTTTAAAACCATGTATTGCATCAAAAGTCATTCAAAGCAAAAGAACCCCACAATAAAGGAAAACAGGCTAGCCTCAATTAAGTATCAAAATTGTGTACCAGCGGCACAGCAGAGGATAATAGTATAACATATCAGGGCATTAATGTAAGAGAATTTACTACTGATAACCTAATCATACATCAGTAACGCTCCAGACTGTGACCAATCATTATCCACAAATGCACTGAGTAGCTAAAATAAAACGTGCATTTCTAACAATACCAGTGGCAGCACCAAGTCAGCAGTTAACAGGAAAGTGAAAAGATATGAAGAATTGAGCAATAGCCGATGAGGAAGAGGTTCTAATTCCTTAAACAGTACATTGCACATAATTTCCACAAAGCTGCCCATATTCAGAATCAACTCCTGATTGAAAGTGAACAGGATAAAATAATTCCCTCATCAGAGTTGATTTCTACTACTTTTTAATCAGATCTTAATCAGGGTTCAATATATTTTTTCAAGTTTGAAGAATATTCTTCTTGGTTAGAAACAGACCCACAAGGTAAATATAATACCTTTGAAACTAGGAACAGACCATGTATTTTAGTACATTCATTGGTAACTACTGGACCTCCCAAGGAATTACTTAAGTTACAGAGTATGGTGTCTCCCTCTTAACAGTCTCTACCACTTTATGTTGTTATTCAGTCAGTCTCTTCCAATTTTGTTTGTGTCTGGTTATCTCAGTGTTCATTGAGATAAACTCTGCGACCAGCCTGAACCAGCCACTACAGTAACTGACTTCATTAGTAAGTGTGTAGAAGAGTGTGTGCCCAAGAAGCAAATCTATGTGTTTCCCAACCGAAGTCCATGGATGAATAGGGATGTCCACTGCTTGCTGAAGTCTAGGACTGAGGCGTTCAAGTCAGGCGACCCTGACCTACACAAGAAAGCCAGATATGATTGAGATCCATCAAAGATGCCAAAAGACAGTACCGGACCAAGCTAGAGTCCCAGGCTAGCCACACAGAACCCCCCGACTATGGCAAAATCTGCAAGACATAACAGGCTACAAGATGAAGGCATGTAAAATCGCCGGCTCCAACACACCCCTCCTTCATGAGCTCAATGCATTCTACGCCTGTTTTGAGCAAGAGGTCAGCGAGAGCACGTCCTCCACTCTGGAAGCCTCGGATGAACCTGTACCTAGACATTTCAGATGTCAGAGCAGCCTTCTTGAAGGTCAACCTATAGAAAGCGACTGGCCCGGATGGGGTACCTGGACGAGCACTCAGATCTTGCGTGGATCAGCTGGCGGGGGTATTCGCAGACATCTTCAATCTCTCTTTACAACAATCTGAGGTCCTTATCTACTTCAAGAAGATGACCATCATCCCGGTACCTAAGAAAGCCAAGCAGTGTGCCTTAACGACTATCATCTGGTGGTTTTAACATTCATCATTATGAAGTGCTTCAAAAGGTTAGTCATGGCAAGAATCAATTCCAGCCTGCCGGACTGCCTGGATCCACTACAGCTTGCCGAATGCCGCAGCAGGTCCATAGCAGATGCCATCTAACTGGCCCTGCACTCAACCCTGGAACACCGAGATAATAAAGACACTTATGTCAGATTCCTACTTATTGACTACAGCTCAGCCTTCAACACCATTATTCCTACGAAACTCATCTCCAAACTCCATGGCCTGAGCCTCGGCCCCTTCCACCTTCTTCTGTCGGGAAAAAGATCTGAGGTCTTGTACCAACTGGCTCAAGAACAGCGTCTTCCCTGCTGCCATCAGACTTTTGAATGGGCCACCTTGCATTAAGTTGATTTTTCTCTACATCCTAGCTATGACTGTAACACTACATTCTGCACTCTCTCGCTTCCTTCTCTCTGAATGGTATGCTTTGATATGGTATGCAGGCAAGAAACAATACTTTTCACTATATTAATACGTGACAATAATAAATCAAATCAAATCAAAATCATTGTTCTTTTATGTTCTTTGCCTTCAGTCCCATTTTCCTTTTAAGTAGGGAGCATATGAGACATCTCAAAAAATACAGATGTTGTGGAGTATAAACTGAATTTTTGCAGCAGTGAATGGGGAAGGATGGGCAAGGAATATGACTTCTAGACTTTAGTGGTTCCCTTCAAATAGGCTACTGTTTTGGCCATTTGTCAAGCAGTACCTCCCTTTTTGTGTTTCAGGTGAGTCATTATTAGTTCACCTTAGACTTCCTTTAATAATATTCCTATAGCATCAAATAAGAGGCAGTGTCCTGTAGCTCGGTATGTAGCACCCCTACCTTTGTGCCAGAAAATTCAGATTCAAGTCCCACTCCAAGATTTGTTGGCCACGGAAGGAGTGATTATGATGTGGTTTAAACAGATTGATAATCAGCCTGCTAATCCTTCCACCACGTCCCCACTGTTTCCCAAAGGAAAAAAAGTGTGCCAAGGTAAGAAATAAGTGAAGAAACAACAAATACACTATTGTTAGGTAGGGTTGCCAATCCTCCATGATTGCCATGGAATATTTACTTTTCTTAATTCTTTAATAGGATTGGGTATTGCTGGAAGGCCAGCGTTTGTTGCTGATCCCTAATTGCCCCTAAAAAGTTGGTGATGAACTATCTTCTTGAAGCCAGTTAAGAGTAAACCACATTGTTGTGGGTCGCATGTAGGCCCAACTGGATAAGGATGGTAAATTTCCAGCCCTAAAGGACATGTTTACACAGGGGTTTCTGTGACAATCGATGATAGTTTCGTAGTCACCATTACTGAGACTAACTTTATATTCCAGATTTATTGACTGAATTCAAATTCCACCAAGCACGAGGTGTTCCATTTTTGGAAACCATAGATTCCTGCTGGCGTAGGGAACCCAGAAGCAATGGCGTAAAGCTGTTTATGCCTATTTAAATTGATGGAAATCAGGTTCACGTCGTTAACATGAGAACAGGGAAGATCTCATTCTGAGATCTCCCTGGCACAAATCCCATTATGGCCCTCTTGTGAGAGTTAGTGGCCAAGTGGGATTTGCACATGTGTCGACTGGGCCCGGAAAATCCCAGCTATTAAGTTAGGTTAACCTTGATTAAAGACTTGCATTTTAAGAAATGTCTTAAAGGAGGAAAACAAGGTAGAGAGATGTAGTGAGGGCATTCCAGAGCTTAGGGTAACTGAAAGAGTGGCCATGAATGATGGAGCTGTTGAAATCAGGGATGCTCAAGAGACCAGAATTAGATAAATTAGAAGAGAATCAATTTAAAACTGTCACTGAAGAATGTCTAAAGTTGTTCAAAGATGGAATGCTTTGCCATAAGGAGTAATTAAGGTGAAGATTCCTGCCTCTTTTAAGGGAAGAGCAGATAAACATTTGAAGGAGAGAAATATACAAGCTTAGCAGGAGAGAGAAATGCAGTGAACTTATTTGGATAAGACCATAAGACCATAAGACATAGGAGCGGAAGTAAGGCCATTCGGCCCATCGAGTCCACTCCACCATTCAATCATGGTTGATTTCAACTCCATTTACCCGCTCTCTCCCCATAGCCCTTAATTCCTCGAGAAATCAAGAATTTATCAATTTCTGTCTTGAAGACGCTCAACGTCTCGGCCTCCACAGCCCTCTGTGGCAATGAATTCCACAGACCCACCACTCTCTGGCTGAAGAAATTTCTCCTCATCTCTGTTCTAAAGTGACTCCCTTTTATTCTAAGGCTGTGCCCCCGCGTCCTAGTCTCCCCTGTTAATGGAAACAACTTCCCTACGTCCATCCTATCTAAGCCGTTCATTATCTTGTAAGTTTCTATCAGATCTCCCCTCAACCTCCTAAACTCCAATGAATATAATCCCACGATCCTCAGACGTTCATCGTATGTCAGGCCTACCATTCCTGGGATCATCCGTGTGAATCTCCGGTTGTGTCAAAGTACTGGCATAGAGACAATGGACCCTTTCATACTCTAACTTATAGTTCTAAGCAATGTTAAGGGGAGTTTGTGACTCGGCCACACTGGATGGATGTATCTTTGGAAGTTTCATGATGCGGCATCACATAACTGCTCCACCCAGTTATACAAAATGTTTTCCCAGCTCCTTAAATTGCTTAAATTAATGAATGAAAGCATTTAAAGTTGTACAATTTATTTTCATGTCCTTACGATATTTTTCTTGGTTGCTTGTAACTGTATCCAGGAGATTAATCTTTAATTGGTAGTATCTCCCGCCCTACAAGTAAAGTTTCAGCAGCAGCGGGAGAGAGCCACGTAAGGCCCTCAAATGGCCCATGGACGAGAGTGCTGTCCATGCCAGGCACCGTTGGTAAAATCACAGTGGGGTGGGCAGGCAGAATCCATTGCCAATGCGCTCAATTATATGGACCCCTGCCTTTCATCTCAGCCATGATGTGGAGATGCCAGCGTTGGACTGGGGTGAGCACAGTAAGAGTTTTAACAACACCAGGTTAAAGTCCAACAGGTTTATTTGGTAGCAAACATCATTAGCTTTCGGAGCGCTGCTCCTTCGTCAGATGGAGTGCAAATGTGTTTTCACTCCACATTTCCACTCCATCTGACGAAGGAGCAGCGCTCCGAAAGCTAATGGTGTTTGCTACCAAATAAACCTGTTGGACTGTAACCTGGTGTTGTTAAAACTCTTACTACTTTCATCTCAGCCCCAGAGGGCTGTAAAATTCAGGTCATTATGTTAAAGGGACTCTATAAGTTATTACTGTTGATAACCCGTGGTAACCAACATCCCTGCTGGAAAAATAGTCTTTGCTTGTTTAATATATCAATATCTTTCATAGTTACCTCCTGGCCTTCTTTGCTCCAATGAAAATATTCCTAGTAATGCAAGTCATTCCTCATAAACACAGTTTACAATCCATTTTGATGAATCTGTGCTTTATAGTCTCTTATGTCTATAATATTATTTCTACCGTGTGATACCCAAAGCTGTCAGGACGAAACTCACTTTTGTTGGTACCACAAAACTGGTGTTAGAAAATATTTTACATTTACATTTTACACACTATCCAAATTTCTTATCCACGAAAAAAAATGCTGTAATTCCCCATCACCTGTTTTGAGCTACTACTGAGAAACAATTTTACCGTCAATATTTTAAGCATGGCCTAATCATTCCATTATAAACTTTTTGATCCTGTATGCTATACCCTTATTTCACAAAATCCAAAATGTTATTGGTCTTTTCTATGGTTCATCCACCTGCATTTACATATTTAGGAATAATGGATTCAAACCCATGTCTTTTTGCTTCTCCACACAATTAATTATCATTCCATTCAGTTTCATACTCTTCTTTCTTGTTGCCTCATGTTAGGATGAAATTCATCGGGATGTGGGGACTTGTCAATCTGTAGTTTGAATAATTTTCTCAGTACTCATTCCCTAATGAGAGAAATTGTTTTTCGGCCCTCCTTCCCCAATTTCACCTTTTGATTGACAATGATTTCTGGGATGCTATTTGTGAAATAACTCCTCAGAGGCCTCTACCAGATTCCCATTATTTGCAATCTCTATTCCATTCCTAGAGTGCTTCAGGTACAAAGTCAGAATCAGGAGTTCCACCTGACGCACTCATATTTATAGACAGGTGAGGCTTTCTAATTGGATAGGCAATTATGACCTCAATCAGGGATATCTTTTTTGTGTTCAGCCAAATAAACAAAATCAACTTAACATTAGGGACAACTCAAAAAAAAGGGCAGCTCCCTAAAAGGAGGGGAACCGCCCAAATCAAAAAACAAAGCTGAAAGGAAACTTAAAACATCAAATTAAAATGTGATTAAAGGGGTCAATAATATACCCCCACCCCTGCGGTGCCCAGCGGGCACGGAAGGCATTCAATCAGGGACATCATACTCCAAGAGCCCAACCTCATGGGTCTTGTTGAAGTCATTACAATTTGTGTCTTCTACAGATGCAAAATATCTGATCAATTCATCTGCTATTTCATTATTTTCCATAGTTAATTCTCCAGACTCTCTCTAGAAGACCAATGCTCACTTTAGTTACTCTTTTCCTTTTTAAATACCTGTAGCAAAGCTTACTATCTGTTTTTATATTTCTAGCTTGCGTTCTCTCACACTCTATTTTGCCCTCATTTTTTAAGTACTTCTTTGCTGTTTATTATATTCTGTCCAATCCTTCTTTGCTGCTTTATTATATTATGTTCAATCTTCTGACCTACTACTACTCTTTGCAGAATTGTATGTTTTTTCTTTCAATTTGCTACTGTTTTTAATTTCCTTATTCAGCCATGGAAAATGCGTCCTTACTCTCGAGTCTGTCCTCCATACTGGAATGCATCTTTGCTCAGTATTTTGAAATAACTCCTTAAATGTCTGCCACTGCACCTTGACCAAACTATCCCTTAATCTAATTCCCCAGTTCACTTTAGCTGTTCTGTCTTCATACCCTCATAATTGCCCTTAAGTTTAAAACACTAGTCTTAGATTCATTCTTCTCTGTCTCAAACTGGGTGCGAAATTCAATAATTTTTAAAAATTCATTTGTCGCTGGTTCGCCAGCATTTATTGCCATCCCTAATTGCCCTTGAGAAGATGGTGGTGAGCTGCCTTCTTGAATCGCTGCAGTCTATGTGCTGTGGGTTGACCCACAATGCCGTTACGGAGGAAATTCCAGGGTTTTGACCCAGCAACTGCAAAGGAATGGCGATATATTTCTAAGTAAGGATGGTGCGTGGCTTGGAGGGAAACTTGCAGGTGCTGGTGTTCTCATGTATCTGCTGCCCTTGTCCTTCTAGATGGAACTGGTTGTGGGTTTGGAAGGTGCTGTCTCAGGATCTTTGGTGAATTGCTGCAGTGTGTCTTGTAGATAGTACATTCTGCTGCTACTGAGCGTCGGTGGTGGAGGGAGTGGATGTTTGTAGATGTGGTGCCAATCAAGTGGGCTGCTTTGTCCTGGATGGTGTCAAGCTTCTTGAGTGTTGTTGGAGCTGCACCCATCCAGGCAAGTGGGAGTATTCCATCGCACTTCTGACTTGTGCCTTGTAGATGATGGATAGGCTTTGGGGAGTCAGGAGGTGAGTTACTCACTGCATATTCATAGCCTCTGACCTGCTCTTGTAGCCACTGTGTTTATGTGGTGAGTCCAGTTGAGTTTCTGGTCAATGGTAGCCCCAAGGATGTTGACAGTGGGGGATTCAGTAATGGTAACACCAATGAATGTCAAGGGGTGGTGGTTAGAGTGTCTCTTATTGATGATGGTCAGTGCCTGGCATTTTGCGGCGCGAATGTTATTTGCCAATTGTCAGCCCAAGCCTGGATATTGTCCAGATCTTGTGGCATTTGAACATGGACTGCTTCAGTATCTGAGGAGTCGCGAACGGTGCTGAACATTGTGCAATCATCAGCGAACATCCCCACTTCTGACCTTATGATGATGGGAAGGTCATTGATGAAGCAGCTGAACATTGTTGGGCCAAGGACACTACCCTGAGGGACTCCTGCAGAGATGTCCTGGAGCTGAGATGACTGACCCTCCAGAACTACAACCATCTTCCTATGTACCAGGTATGACTCCAACCAGTGGAGTGTTTGCCCCCTGATACCCATTGATTCCAGTTTTGCTCGGGCTCCTTGATGCCACACTCAGTTGAATGCGGCCTTGATGTCAAGGGCTGTCACTCTCACCTCACCTCTGGAATTCAGCTCTTTCGTCCATGTTTGAACCAAGGCTGTAATGAGGTCTGGAGCTGAGTGACCCTGGCGAAAACCAAACTGGGTGTTACTGAGCAGGTTATTATCATTATGTTATGATTACTGCTACCTAAAGGCGCTTTTACTAGGAGGTCATTAATTAATCCTGTCTCATTGCACATTACCAGATCTAGAATAGCCTGCTCTCTGGTTGGCTCCACAATATGCTGCTCTCAGAAACTGTTCCAAAAACATTCCATGGACCCATCTTCCAAGCTACCGTTGCAATTGATTTGTCCAGTTTATATGTATAAATCATCCATGATTATTGCTGCATCTTTCTCACAATCCTCCATTATTTCTTCCTGTATAACCCATCCTACAGTGTAAGTACTGTGTAAGTACTGTTAAGGGACCTACAAAATACTCTCACAAGTTGCTTCTAACCTTTGCTAATTCTTATTTCTACTCAGCTGATCCCACATCTTGACCTTTGGAACAAAGGTTAACTCTCACCACTGTAAGAAAGACAAAGCTACCCCTCCACCTTTTCTTCTCTTTCTGTCCTCCAAAATGTCACATACCCTTGAATATTCAGGTCCTTAGCCTTTGTCATCTTGTAACCATGTCTCTGTAATGGCAATCAGATAGTAATTTATATTTGAGCTGAAAGTTTATTCATTATGCTATAATTGCTATGTACGTTCAGATACAAAGTGGGCGATTTTACCATCCTGTTGCACCCGTTTTCGGGTGTGACGCGGTGGTAAAGTGATCCGTAAAGCACTGAGCACAATCGGCGTTGGCCGGTTTTAGCATCCGGCACCATTTTATGAGCGCTGGATATCCGGCACGGTCAGCCTCTCGCTGGAAATGGACGAGAGGCAGGTTAATTTATTTAAATTTATTAAAATGGGCATTTGAGTCTGCTTAGCGAGCCCGGCGCTCAATCATCTGGGCTCGCCCTTTTATGACCTCGCCAGGAAAGGTTCTCGCCGGCGAGGAATAGACATGCTTCCCCACGAACGTGGAGCAGTCGGCTTGGCCTTGTCGGTGGAACCGGAGGCCATTGAGGCCCCCCGGAGATGCCGAGGGCAAGGGGGGTGCCCCTTGGCCAATGCCAGACAGGCAGTGCCACTCTGGTACCTAGGCAATGCCAGTCTGGCACCTGGGCAATGCCCACCGGGTACCTGGGCAATGCCCACCAGGCAGTGCCATGGGGCAGGGCTAATAGGGGGAGGGGGCCCACTGCCACTCTGCAGGGATTGGTGGGGGAAGGGAGGGAGAGAGGGCCCACTGGCACTCTGCAGCAATTAGTGGGGGGATGGTGGCGGGTCCGTGATCGGTGGGGGAGGGGGTCCGTGATTGGTCTGGGTGGCGTGAGGGGGGGGGAGGGGTCAGCGGGGGCTGTATCTTGGGCCACGAGCCCCTGCAATTGTGGGGGATGGGGGGGGAGGTGCTTCAGGTTTCCTGCATTAGCAGGGACCTGACAGCTCTCTTTGTCTGTCAGAACACTGCTACTGCTAATGCGCATGTGTAGCATCAGAGGTCTGCACATGCGCACTACCTCCCTCTGCAGTCTTTCGAATGTGTTAAGTCCCGCCCACCAGCTTCTGCAGTGTGAATCTGACGCACTCAAAATTTTGCAGACAGAGTGCATATGGCAGGGGTGGATTGGGGGGGCCTAAATGTTGGATTTGAAACTTTCCCAGTTTTAAGTCCGCCCAGCACTTAGAATAAAAATGGTAAAATCATCCAAGTCTTTAGTTCTGTCTTTTTACTACTTTCGCAATCTCTTGTCTTAGCTGCTGGCATACTCTTAAGTTTGTACCTTCCTGCCACGCTCTCATTATCATTACCCTTATTGCAACTTTGTTCTCTTGCCCTGAGCTCTCCCTTTAAAATTATCACATTTTCCCTCTCTTTACTCCTCCCCGCATTATTTAGTCTAAAGTCCTCTCAATTGCCCTAGTTATATGACTAGCCAGAACAATTGTCCCAGTATGGTTCAGGTGAAGGCCTTTTCAATGGTACAGCTCCCACTTTCCGCAGTACTGGTGCTAGTGTTTATGAATTGAAACCCATTTCTCCCATACCAATCTTTGAGTCATGCAGTCAACTCTCTAATACTATTTACCCTCAACCAATTTCCTCATGGCTCAACTAATCAGAGATTATTATTTTTGAGCTTCTGCTTTCTAATTTAAGCCATAGCTACTCATACTCCCTAAGTAGAATCTCTTTCCTCGGCCTATCTATGCTACCTACTTTGGCCATGATAACTAGAATTTCTCTCTCCCACTGCAAGCTCCTCCCCAGTTCAAAGCAGATGTCCTGAACCCTGGCACCAAACAGGCAACACTGTTTTCTGGACTCTCGCTTTTGGCTGCACAGAACTGTTTTTATCCCCTTGATTATTCTGTCCCCCTACTATCACTACATTCCTATTAGCTGGAATGGTAAAACCCCTCGTATAGCATTTAAAAAGTACTTCAATACGCACCCGAAGAACTTAGGAATATTCCATAATCAATGGAAAATGGGATTAGACGAGATAACTCTCTCGGTCAGAGACACAATGCGCTGAATGTCCCCTTCTGTGCTATAAATTACTGTGATTCTGCGATTCAGTCTCAGAATAAGGGGTCAGCCATTCAGGACTGAGATGAGAAGAAATTTCTTGAAGGATCTTGAACCTTTCAAATTATCTATTGTCACGCAGAGCTTTTTGGATACAAAGAGAATCAAAAAATATTGGGGAGGGGCTACTGCATGCAGGAAGGTGTAGTTGAAGTAGAAGGTGAGTCATGATATTGCTGAATGGGGAAGCAGGTGCACGGATTGAATGGCTTACTCTTGCCTCTACTGATTACTCGGCTACATAATATGAATTTAGCAAAATGCTACATTCAGTAGAATAATTTTTATGATTCAAACAAACTCTCGTTCCAAAGGGTCGACATTTAAGAAATTCTTGACAAAATACAGTTTTTGGGAAGAGGAGTGTGAATTGTTCATGTATGATATCTTCTTAGTCACAAACATTTTCTATCTGTCTGCAAAATGCATACTATTGGTGATCCATCTTCCAGGTTAACAAAAGAAATGTTTGTGAGGAAGAAATAGATTATGCACAAAAATATTCTTTCAATTCAAGCATAAAAATTTGGAACGAATTGATAATTTCTTTAAAAAATGCTCTTAAAATAACAACATGTAGATCTTAAGCTCCTGATCTAAATTCAGCATTTACTGAAACCATCTCTGTTCACATTTATTGTTGAGTGCAAAAAAGAAGAAATCATTTTGAGTCCCCAACTGAGAGTAAAGAGGTGGGAAAGGATTATTTCCCAGGACCTGGCAGTGATATTATCAGGTGGTTCCCAACACTGAAGGTGTTTATCAATAATCGCATTTCATTTCCACTAAATCTTACAGGCAGCAGAAATATCACCAAAGCTGCTTTCATCTCATTCCTTCAAAATGACTTGCAAGTCGCGTCACCTGAAAGAAGTAAAATCCACATGCAGCAGCTGCTTTAGCAACCAGTGGATGCAGCGAGAATGGCAAATGTGATCCAATTTCACTGTGCCGGTGGCCTCTATTCCCTGTCCAATAATACATCTGTTAGAAAATCCTGCAGCTACAAATCAACTTTAATCCTACCAGGGACCTCATGTTGGTCTCGTCTTCCAAACATTGCAGCAGGTTCTGGCTGATTCTGCCGCTGATTTTTGTCAGTGTCTGGGGATGCTCTCAAATCCCAGCTCCACTGGGAAGAATAAGCTAAGGATCACAAAGCATGACCCCAAAAACCCTGATATGACTATATTGTGACCCAGGGGCATTCATTCTAGGTGAAGATTAGAACTTTGCATAATAAGATTACACGGCAAGTGAATGATATCAAGGGACTATCCATATGTACTTGCCTTGTTTTGTATGGGCAGGCTTTACTCCAAACTAAAAAAGCATTTTTCTTTCTGTTAGAAATGACAAGGATTCACATAAATTAGTTGATCATTCAAGCTTTAATTTATCTCCCATTACATCTCTGTTACTGACAGCTCTTTTGCAAACTAGGGCATTATTCTCTTTTATTCTTTCACTGTATCATTCCAATTTCAATTTAGATGCACACAGATTTGCTAGAAATTTACACCTGGGCTGACCTTACAGAGGATTACAAGTGACTGTGTACACAATGATACAGAGAATTCAATGAGCTCTCCGATTAACCAGAACATCTGTGTTATTCCTAAATTACAAATATTCATTAAAAGTGTCCTCACACTTAATTTCAAAGAAAGAAAATTTTAAAATGAAATGTTTCTCAAAATAATCCAATAAAAATAATCAATCTATTCTATGAGGGCATTTTAAGTAATTCTGATAAACAACAGCAGAAAACATGAAAAACAAATGTTCACAAAATTGAAACAAAATATTTGAAAGTTCAAGTAACAAGTATAAGATTAATTATTTTCCCTTAAAAAAGTTCATGGCCTCTTTGCAGTGCAGTTTTGTTTTAGATATTGCTATATTTTCTCATAAAACTCATTGAAATTAAACCTTATCATTAAAGCCAGAGCAATTTTTCCTCAGTGAAATGAGTTAATTTTTTAATAAACTTCTCTTTAAATTGAGTCTAACATAGTTTTGAAGAAAGGAAACACTCTGAAATTTCAACTTTATTAATGACTGGTTAGAGATAATTTCAAGGTTATGATACATGAGTGGTTTCAACTCAAATAGTTGGTACAAATCTTCTAACCCAAGACTGGTAGGGATACATGCAGACATGCCTTGAAAAATAAGCTATCCATGGGACATGCTTTTAATAACAAGCTATTTACATCAAACTTACTGAGAGGAAAGGCAATCCCATTATTTTATACTCAAAGGTATAAGTCTCTCATCTGTGGGATGTTTTCAGATATGAATGACTAGAGTGATGCTGATTATTTGGAGATCATACTACAAGTAGATGCAAAATATCTACATGGGATGATTTTTATCCTCCTAATCAGGTGATGGTGTTCACAAATGGAGAAGTTTGAAAAGGAGAAAAATGCTTTAACTTGTTGATTGAAATTGTGACTACAAGAAACAGTAAACATACATACGTAAATAAATACATATACATACATGAAATACTGGACATGATTGTCTCACTTCAGATAAACTTCATTGTTTTGCTATTTTCTGTTAAAGTTTAATCTTTTCAAAAATTAAATGTTTTTTTACTATTGATCAGATTTCATTCTTCACTTTTAATACTGGCATTAATACTTTCATGCTTAGCCAAAAAGTCCACAAACAGAAGCAATACATGACAGCTTACAAAATTGGACAAATAAGCCTCCAAATGTCTCAATCCAAGACATTATGTAATAGAATTATATTCCTGTTACTGATCAGTTATGACAGGGAAGCTACTGTTTTCTTTCCTCCTTATTTAACAAAAAACACCTCTCGTCTCATACTCATAAACGAGAACAGTAATATCTATCTACATTTAATCCCTAGACTTCAAAACTCATGAATAAAAATTAATCATTTCACTTGAGCATCCAAAATATGCTGAGCCTATTAGACAAGAACAAAAGCATATGCACAAAAGAGTTTTAATAAATTTCAAAGCCTGTCAGAACAGCGTTCTCATTTAAATTATAAATTGCAAAATATGCAATGAAGGATCTGGACTGCAGTGCCACTAAGCAGATTACACAAAACCCTGCGTTCAGTATGATAATGTGTTCATGGCCTCCCAGATGGGAGTCTAAAATAAAAAGGCTATCACTGTAGCAAGGGAAAACTCCTTGTGATCTCTAGTCTCTACACTGCAGATGACAGCCAAATAGTATGTTGATTATTCTGTTTGTGTTGCTTAGCTCATTTAATACAGGATAAAAGTGATGTGATCCACTGTGAATTCAATAGGTTCTGCTGTGTTATTACTCTTAATGTAATTAAGCCTCCGATTTCAACTTTATGATACACCATACTACAATGCTAAGAGAATTTTGGAAAGCAGAGGTAGCATTTAAGCCTGGCAGTGACGAAGGACAAATTTGAGAGCGTTTAAATCTAATGAAAGAGAGTGTACAATGTTTATCACAGCAGTAATTGCCAATAAGTAGAGTTTAAGATACAGTGAAACAAGATCTGATCATCACAACAATTAAAACAATGTGCTAAAAAAAAATTCTGTTCCTTATCTAATTTCTAAATAGTTTTCATCATTTCATTTAGCATCAACTCTTTGATGGGTTTGGATGAATCCTGAAAACACTCCTACTACCTTGCAACTTTCAAAGATTCTACCAACAGAGTGAAACACACACAGACCAGACACCAAACTTTCCAATAACAAACTGCAGATAATACCATGATAAATCCAAAATAATGATATCACTAATCCTCTTGTATCAGCATTGTCAGACATTAAGGACATGAAATATCAAACCCTCAGCATCTACACTAACAGCTGCTGTTGGCCAGAAGATAGAATAAAGACTGCATATAAAGTGGAAACAAAATACATTATAAAAACATGCACACACTAGGGCCTGTCTTTATATAACTGTAATCACATCTTAAAATTCAGTAGATGATTATAAACTAATTGAGCTTCACTCTTGGCATTTATAATTTCATCAGAACTCATTTTGATTACTGCTTCTAACCATTCTCGGCTAACTACGTACATTACTGTATTAAGTACAGTAAGGAAAACATATAGAACCACATATCTGTATTCGATTGTACACATGCTTCCACCATGTTTACTTTCATTCTATCACCATTTAGCTGCCTTCTTCAAGCATTTCGGCTAAATTGTGTTTAGTTCCATATTCCTCTGTAGCTATATTGAAGCAGCTCTGCATGACAGAAGATAGAAAGTGCAATTTGCACTGTAGTAATGAACTTCCAGGTATTTTTTTTTTCCTCACCAGCATAAGCTGGCAAGAACTCTTCTGTAACAGGAGGAGATGGTGGAAGCAGATTCTATAACAACGTTCAAGAGGCATCTGGATAGATACATGAATAGGCAGCGAATAGAGGGATAAGGATCATGTAGAGGCAAGAAAATATTAGATTAGAGAGACATCTGTCTCAGCATAGACTTGGTGGGCCAAAGGGCCTGTTCCTGCGCTGTACTGTCCTTTGTAACAATTTACAAGATCTAACAGCATTAATTGCGATCACTGAAGAGTGGTGTTGGTCAATAACAGAGTTTAAATTTTACACAAGGTCCACAATTCGTTCTCAAGTTACACCGAATGAGATTTTTTATAGGTCTTACTTTAATATGCAATAATACCATGGAGTTAATTCTAAATGAGAAAGAGTCACCTAGTATATTTTTTGTGTTTGGCAAATATAGTATAGAAGTTTGGAAATATGCTGAATAACCTTTCATATCCTCTAAACATCATTACAGCATTGTTAGGCAAAGGAGTCGAATGAAACTTAGACACTGGACAAATATCAGTGAATTACAGCAAAATCTGTTAACCATTTTACTTGAATTTATTTTGAAATGGAAATTTGCCATCAGCATACGTAACCCAAACCTCTAGATATAAATTATTACTCCTGAAAAAATTTTCAATGATCACCCAGGTACTGGGCTGAGATATCAGAACCTTACCATAAAAAGGTTATTGATGAATTCATGTTTTATGGATTTTATTTAAAAAATGCATTTTATATGATGCTATTCTGGGTCAGTATAGACATCAATGTTAACTTGACAATACGCTAATCTTTGAATTTGAAAGTTGTTGTGCCGGCCCCATTCCTGGAAATGAGCACGCAATCTCAGCTGGCTTTGTACTGTGGCACTGAGGAAGTGTTACATCGCCAAAGCAAAGACCTGTCTGTCTATTCTGCTGGCTCAGATGAACGTTAAATAGCTGTTGGTACATTTCCAGAAGAGTTTTCCTGGCAAACAATCGGTACCACCGAAACACCAAAATCAGATGAAACAAAAAAATGTACTTACATCAGGCCTTTAATGTATGAAATGTTCCAAAGCAATCAAGAATAATGTTAATTTAAAAAGGGTCAGTCATGGCAGGACAGCTCAAAGCCATGGTGTACTCCTCAAGTTCTACAAAGAGTACGAATAAATGGGTCTTTTTCTGAATGGCTGGCAATTACGAGTGGGGTACCACAGGGATCAGTGATAGGACCCCAACAATTCAAAATATATATTAATGGTTTAGATGAGAGAACTAAAAAATTCTCTAAATTTGCACATGACACAAAGCTGGGTGTGAGGATGAGCTGAGAGGAGGATGCAGAATGCTTCTGTGTGATTTCGACAGGCTGAGTGAGTGGGCAAATGCATGGCAGCTGCAGTTTTGCTACCAAAGTAGATAAACGTGAGGTTATCCACTTTGGTAACAAAAACAGGGAGGCAGATTATTATCTGAATGGTTGTAAATTGAGAAAGGGAAATGTGCAACGAAACCTGGATGTCCTCACACAGCAGTCGTTGAAAGTAAGCATGCAGGTGCAGTAGGTGATAAAAAAGGCAAATGGTATGTTGGACTTCATAATGAGATGGTTCGAGTACAGGAACAAGGATTAAAGGATTAAATGCTGCAATTAAAGAGGGCCTTGGTAAGGCCACACCTGGAATATTGGGGGTGATTCTCTCAAAAAAGTTCTAAGCGCTGAATTCGTGGGAAAACTGGTGTAAATCACGATTGTTTTTTCAGTGGGAGTTTACACTAGAATCTCCCACACTCTGTGTAATGCAGAGGTTACAATCATGAATATCATTAATAGCTCGGAGTCGGGGCCTATTCACACCAGAGTCTGACAGTTCCAGGCATTTGTGCATGCGCAGTGGCCCCGAACTGTCAGCCTGCACTTTGCTGGCCAGCTCGATTGCTGGCCAGCCTGGGACCCCCACAGTGCGGCCCCTCCCGACACCCCCATGCCTGATCGCGGCCCCCACAAGCATACCAGGACCAGACCAATCCCAATGCAGAATGGCAATGGGACCCCCCCCCCCCCCACTCCCACTGATCGTCCCTAAGCTCCGCACCCAAGGCCCCACCCCTAGACCCCTCACCCTTGGCACTGCCTGATGCACAGTGGACAGTGCCAAGGTGCCCCCTGGGCATGCGCATTTTACCCCTGGGGCAGTGTCAGGGGGGCACAGGCTGGCACTGCCAGGGTGCCAATGCCGAGGGCACCAGCCCCCATCGCACGGCCCCCTGGGGGACCCGATTGCCCCCCTTCGGAGATGCGCACGTGTCAGGAACGCATGCACGTATCTTGTGAATCGGCCCACTCGCGATTCTCCTGGCCTGCTGCGCTAAAACATTAGCGCATCAGGATGGGAGAATTACTCCCATTGTGTCTAATTTGGTCTTCTTACCTGACGAAGGATGTTCTTGCTATAGAGGAAGTGCAGCAAAGGTTTACTCTTTTGATTCCTGGGATGGCAGGACTGACATGTGAGGAGAGATTGAGTTGGTTAGGATTATATTTGCTCGAGTTCAAAAGAATTGGGGAGGGCGTCTCATAGAAGCCTATAAAATTCTAACAGAACTAGACAGGGTAGATGCAGGAAGGATGTTCCTGATGGCGAGGAGTCCAGAACTAGGGGTCATAGTCTAAGGGTAACCTTTTAGGACTGAGATTAGGCGAAACCTCTTCACCCAGAGAGTGGTAAGCCTATGGAATTAGCTACCACAGTAAGCAGTTGAGGCCAACACATTGTATGTTTTCAAGTAGGAGTTAGATATAGCTCTTGGGGCGTAAGGGATCAAAGGATATGGGGGAAAGGCGGGATCAGGCTATTGAGCTGGATGATCAACCATGGTCATACTGAACAGCGGAAATGCACAGAAGGTCAAAGTTGGAAGACAGAGGCCATGAGAGGAAAGGGCTGGGAGAGGATGGAGGGGTATAAGAACATAAGAAATAGGAGCAGGAGTAGGCCATCTAGCCCCTCAAGCCTGCCCCGCCATTCAATAAGATCATGGCTGATCTGATAGTGGTTTAGTTCCACTTACCCGCCTGCTCCCCATAACCCTTAATTCCCTTATTGATCAGAAATCTATCTACCTGTGACTTAAACATATTTAACGAGGTAGCCTCCACGGCTTCAATGGGCAGAGAATTCCGGAGATTCACTACCCTCTGAGAGAAGAAGTTCCTCCTCAACTCTGTTCTAAACTGACTCCCCCTTATTTTGAGGCTGTGTCCTCTAGTTCTTGTTTCCTTTCTAAGTGGAAAGAATCTCTCTGCCTCTACCCTGTCTAGCCCCTTCATTATCTTATATGTCTCTATAAGATCTCCCCTCAGCCTTCTAAACTCCAACAAGTACAGGCCCAGTCTACTCAATCTCTCCTCATAAGCTAACCCCCTCATCTCCGGTATCAACCTGGTGAACCTTCTCTGTACTCCCTCCAAGGCCAATATATCCTTCCGCAAATAAGGGGACCAAAATTGCACACAGTACTCCAGATGCGGCCTCACCAGTGCCTTGTACAATTGCAGCAAGACCTCCCTGCTTTTATACTCCATCCCCTTTGCGATAAAGGCCAACATTCCATTTGCCTTCTTGATCACCTGCTGCACCTGCAAACTGAGTTTTTGCGGTTCATGCACAAAGACCCCCAGGTCCCTCTGCACAGTAGCATGTTGTAATTTTTCACCATTTAAATAATAGTCCATTTTACTATTATTCCTTCCAAAGTGGATAACCTCACACTTACCAACGTTATACTCCATCTGCCAGATCCTCGCCCACTCACTTAGCCTATCCAAATCTCTCTGCAGACTTTCCGCATCCTCCACGCAATTCGCTTTCCCACTCATCTTTGTGTCATCTGCAAACTTTGTTGCCCTACACTCGGTCCCCTCCTCCAGATCGTCTATGTATATGGTAAACAGTTGAGGCCCCAGCACCAATCCCTGCGGCAAGCCACTAGTCACCAACTGCCAACCAGAAAAGCACCCATTTATTCCAACTCTCTGCTTTCTGTTAGATAGCCAATCCTCAAACCACGCTAACACTTTACCCCCAACTCTGTGTACCTTAATCTTCTGCAGCAACCTTTTATGAGGCACCTTATCGAACGCCTTCTGGAAATCCAAAAACACCACATCCACCGGTTCCCCTCTGTCAACTGCACTCATTACATCTTCATAAAAATCCAGTAAATTCGTCAAACACAACTTTCCCTTCATGAATCCATGCTGCGTCTGCTTGGTCGAACCATTTTTTTCCAGGTGTCCTGCTATTTCTTCTTTAATGATGGATTCCAGCAATTTCCCAACTACGGACGTTAAGCTAACCAGCCTGTAGTTACCCGCCTTTTGTCTACCTCCTTTTTTAAACAGTGGCGTCACATTAGCTGTTTTCCAATCAGCCGGCACTTCCCCAGAGTCCAGCGAATTTTAATAAATTCCAACCAACGCATCTGCTATTACTTCTGCCATTTCTTTCAGTACCCTGGGATGCATTCCATCCAGGCCTGGGGACTTGTCTACCTTTAGTCCCATTAGCCTACCAAGCACTACCTCTTTAGTAATAGTAATCGTTTTAAGGACCTCACCCCCTACAGTCCCACGACCGACAATTTTCAGTAAGCTATTTGTGTCCTCTACCGTGAAGACCGACACAAAAAACTTGTTTAAGGCCTCGGCCATTTCCTCGTTTCCCATAAATCCCCTTTCTCATCTTCTAAGGGTCCAACATTTTCTTTAGCTACTCTTTTCCTTTTTATATATTTGTAAAAACTTTTACTACCAGTTTTTATATTTTGTGCTAGTTTAGTTTCATAATCTATCTTTCCTTTCTTTATCACTTTCTTAGTAGTTCTTTGCTGTTTTTTAAAGCTTTCCCAATCTTCTAATTCCCCACTAGTTTTGGCCACTCTGTATACATCGGTTTTTAATTTAATACTCTCCTTTATTTCCTTAGTTATCCACGGCTGGTTATCCCTTTTCTTACATTCCTTCTTTATCACAGGAATATATTTTTGCTGAGTACTGAGAAAAATCTCCTTAAAAATCCACCACTGTTGCTCAGCTGTCCTACCAACTAGTCTGCGCTCCCAGTCTACATTAGCCAATTCTGCCCTCATCCTATTGTACTCCCCTCTGTTCAAGCAGAAGACGCTGGTTTGGGACCCTACTTTCTCACCCTCTATTTGTATTAGAAATTCAACCATATTGTGATCACTCATTCCAAGAGGATCCCTCACAAGAAGATCATTAATTTTACCTGTCTCATTACGCAGGACCAGATCCAAGATAACTCGCTCCCTCGTAGGTTCTGTAACATACTGTTCGAGGAAACTATCCCAACAGCATTCTAAGAACTCTTCCTCAAGTCCACCGCGTCCGACTTGAGTCAACCAATCAACATGCAGGTTAAAATCCCCCATGATTATTGCTGTTCCGTTTTTGCACGCATCCATTATTTGCTTGTTTATAGCCCGACCCATCTCAAAGTTATTATTTGGAGGCCTATAGACCACGCCTACCAGTGACTTTCTCCCCTTACTATTCCTTATCTCCACCCACAACGATTCCACACTATGCCCCTCAGAGCCTATATCGTCCCTCACTACCGCCCTGATGTTATCTTTAATTAACAGAGCTACCCCACCTCCTTTTCCTTCCTGTCTATCCTTCCGAAATGTCCGATACCCCTGGATATTCAGTTCCCAGTCCTGGTCACCCTGCAACCACGTTTCTGTAATGGCCACTAGATCATACCCATTTGTACTGATTTGTGCCATCAACTCATTCACTTTGTTTCGAATGCTACGTGCATTCAGGTAATGTGTCTTTATGCTAGCCTTTATATGGACCCGATTTGTTAGTGCATTCTTTTGATAGCACGCTCTGTCCCTACCTGTCGCAAACTGGTTATCCTTCCCCAAACCATCTCCTTGCACTGTATTGACCACCTCCCTTCTTGTGTTTGTCACCTTTTTTACTCTGCCTGAGCCCTTGACTCCTTTAACTAGATGAATGTCCTCAACATTAACCTTCACTCGTATCCTCTCCTTTACCTTTGATTTTGTAATTCCCCATACCCCTGAACCCTCCCCTCCACTATTTAGTTTAAAGCCCTATTTACAACCCTAGTTATATGATTCGCCAGGACTCTGGTCCCAGCACGATTCAGACGAAGACCATCCCATCTGAACAGGTCCCATCTTCCCCAATACTGATGCCAATGTCCCATGAATTCAAACCCATTCCTCCCACACCAATCTTGGTATGGTGACATAAGATCATGTAGAGGTTTGAGGATGAGGACATGAGTTTTAAATTTAAACTGCAGAGAGATAGCTCCCAAGGTTCATTGGGATGGCAGGTATGAATGATTGAGGACCAGTGTAAAGCATCATATGAGAAGCTGAATTTTGGACAAGAGTTTATGTTGTGCGAATAAAGAAATCCCAGCAAACTGAGTATTGACATAATTGAGTCTTTATGTAAAATAGCTAAAAATGTTTCAGAGAGATTAAGACTGCGATTGAGACAGGCAAGCTTGACACTGGCCATTTGTGGATCACAGTGGGCCAAAGACTGTATCAGACATATGGAATGTTTCCTTTATTGGGCGAGGTATTGAGTACAAAGCTAGGATGTAATGATGGAATTGTATTAAATGCTGGTTAGGCAACAGCTGGAGTTATGTGTACAGTTATGGTCACCACAATACAGGAAGGACATAACTGCTCCGGAGAGAAAGTAGAGTATCATGGACCTGCCTGTAATAGCAGTGACAAGAATTTAACAAGGCATGATAGCATTCAATCGAGCCAGCAACAAGTAGAAATTTGTCTAGCAACAGCAGTGGCCAGGATTTAAAGGGTGTGATTTTCCCAGTAATAAGATTAGCAGACATCTAGACAAAACCAGGTGTAAATCACCCAATTAGTAGAAAACGGTTTACATCAATGACTGAGAGATAACACATGCTAATTTCTAGAGTCAAGGAATTTGAGAGACAGGCAGCCAAATACTCAGAATGAAGTCTCAAAGATGAAATTTTAGAGACTGCAGGCACCTTCAAAGAAGTAAAGTTTATGGTCAATATTGGAAACCATGGCTTCAGTGTTTAGCTGTAGTAAGCTGTAATTGTTTTTAGACTTGCCACTGGATTTGTATTATGCGGGCAAAAAAATGACCATAGCAGCTAAAGAAGTGGTGGAGGTGTAAAGCTGGGTACGATCAGCATATATAAGGAAGCTAACCCTGTGGGAGAGAAGATGTCATTGAGACGCGGCATAAAGATGCAGAGAAGAAAGAGGGAAGGATTGTCTTCCAATGCCAGTACAGTAAGTAGTCTCACAACACCAGGTTAAAGTCCAACAGGTTTATTTGGTAGCACGAGCTTTCGGAGCACTGCCCCTTCATCAGGTGAGTGCCTGATGGCACTCACTGATAGGCACTCACCTGATAAAGGGGCAGCGCTCTGAAAGCTCGTATTACCAAATAAACCTGTTGGACTTTAACCTGGTGTTGTGAGACTACTTACTGTGCCTACCCCAGTCCAACGCCAGCAACTCCACATCAATGCCAGAACAGGGAAAGGAACTTGCAATAAGCAAAAGAGCTTCTGATTCACATGTTACATGCATGTGTGCACTCAGTTATAGTCTATAACCCTACTTTCCACTTTAACATTGCCACTTAATAATTTATATAAAGTAAATTTTTGACAAATATGCATCCATTGATCCTGTCTACACTTCCCGCTGCCTCGGCAAAATAGCCAACATAATTAACGACCCCACGCACCCCGGACATTCTCTCTTCCACCTTCTTCCATCGGGACAAAGATACAGGTCATGTACAACCAACTCAAGAACAGCTTCCTCCCTGCTGCCATCAGACTTTTGAATGGACCTACCTTGAATGAAGTTGTTCTTTTTGTACACCCTAGCATATGTCTGTAACACCACATTCTGCACTCTCTCGTTTCCTTCTCTATGAACAGTATGTTTTGTCTGTATAGCGCACAAGAAACAATACTTTTCACTGTATGCTAATACATGTGACAATAATAAATCAAATCAAAATCAAATAAAATTACATATAGCGGCACAATTCTCCCAGAAAATTTCCAAGTGTTGTTCCCAGCAAGAAAACCAGTAAGATTCCCACTGGGAGAGTCAGTGCAATTCTATTCACAATTCAACTACACTTAGAAATTTTTTTGTAGTCTGGGGAGATTCTCACTGAATTCTCCCACACTGGAATTTTCTTTTGGCGTGGGAACCTAAAGATACTGGGAAGACTGGCTCCTCAGAGATCAGGATGCCCCTTTTAAAGGGTGTACCAATCTCAAAATTAAGTTGAATGTCTCCCCCTGCCAGCGGACATCATGAATCCCTGCAGACATGCAGAACACCCCCAATCCTTGACCCCTCAGGGTCAACCTCCCGCTATCACTAAACGTCTGGGCCGCCCCCCCGCCATCATGCAGGCATGTGGGTGAACCCCCCCCCCCCAACCACACACTCCCCCCTCGCCAGAATCAGGTTGGCAGTGCCAGGTCAGCGCTGCCAGGGTACTACCCAACCATTTCCCCAACCACCCAGGGACTTCAATGGCCTCTGAGATCCATGGCATGGCCTTTACAACTGGTTTCCATTTTTGGAAACCAGGAGTGATTGGCACTGCGATCCCACTGCCCATGAGATTTGGAGAATTCCCGCTGCATGGAAATCTGATCACGTTGGTGGTCAGGGTAGGGGAGAATGAATCATGACTATTATCAGTTAGAGACAAAATTAATAAAATAAAATGCCTGTAATTAAGCGAATTATCAACTATCAGGAGTAAATTTAAAGATTATCTATATATCAACACCTAGTAAACAGCAGTCAACATAACTTCAAAAAGGCTACATGCTACCTGATGAACCTCCCTAACTTCTTTAACAAAGAGAACCCAAGTGGGTATCAAATCTCATTTGCAATAAATTGTCTTTATATGCCCTGTTTGTGAACACAACTCCCACTCACCTGATGAAGGAGCAGCGCTCCGAAAGCTTGTGGCTTGTGCTACCAAATAAACCTGTTGGACTTTACCCTGGTGTTGTGAGACTTCTTACTTATCTTAAAAACCCAGCTCATTCTTGATATTTCCTGTAAAGTAACTCCATTTGTAGCTATTTGGCTACCTTATGTGATCTGCAAACACACAAGTCAATATCATCTGCAGAGTCTGATCAGTGAGCATTGATATTCTAATTTCAATTAACACAGAACATCAACAATGGGAATAATGAACTAATGTCTGCAGTGCGATACTCAGTGGGGGGGGAAATCTTGAGCCTGCGTTTGTCGTCCGAATGCTGGCAGGAGCTCAAGATCCTGAAGTTGTAGCACCTTCAATCTTCCCTGCCCCTCGCTGGCGATGCCATCAGGTTCACACCCATAACAAGCTTGAACTTGATTTACATGTATTTGCATGTATTTTTATATAATTAAACACTCCCCCGCCGTATCTTGATCCCTCGCCATACCTTCAACAGCTTCACACAGGCGTGAACCTGTCGTGGGGGCCTCCCTGGGGGTTATGAAGGCAAGTATAGCCCCTGAGGATGAGAAACATTTCCAGGCAATGTCCTGGCACTGCCCCTTGACACAGGTTGGCAGTGCCAGATTGGCACCATGCCCATGCCTCCTGGCACTGCCAACCTGTGCCAAGGGGCTGCTGTGGGAGCCTTATTGGGGGGGGGATTCAGGCAGATGTGGTTGTAGGCTGGGAGCAGACGGATGTGCAGGAGATGCCAGCGATGATCACGAGGGGATGGGGGGAGGAGAAGAAGGAGCTGATGATCATGGGGAAGGCGGGAGTGGACTGAATGCTGGCTCCGATCGGGGTTGGGAGGGGAGTCCCAGAGATCTCTGTCATGGGGTGGGGGATGGTTTATTACCGCCCTGATTGAGGTGCACTCTAAAGATGGCACCCCAATCTCTGTGCCGTCGGGTTTTGCCAGCACATTTAGGTCCCGCCCCTGTGTATGATGGCATGATCACGCCCCCTTGATTTTTTTTGGCAATGTTGTCAGATCTGAAGAGCAAACTGACCAGTTTCTCTGGGGAGAAACACGGTGGTTTTCTTGCCAGAAACAACACTCTGCCATTTTCTGTTAAGATTTAGCCCAGTGTTTCCCCCTTCTCCCTGCCCATCCCCCTCATCCTTGCATCATTCATCAAATAGGTACCTGTGTGTTATTTCCATTAACTAGCTCCATATTCACACACAGGTTTACCTAAAATTCCCACTGTCTTCAGTTTCAGTCATGGTCTTCCACAAGGATCTTTATCAAAGGCTTTTTGAAAGTTTAAATACATTGTAAATTGCATTTCCACTTTCCACTTGGGAGGTCATATTCATTTAAAGTCAGGTAGAATCTACTCTTTCTAAAGCCATGGCTGTTACTGACTTACTTATTACTCTCATGCAGGTGCTATTCAGTTTTCTTCCTGATAATCAATGTCATCGTTTTACCAGCTATAGATACAAGATTGATGGGTCTATAGAGACATTTCCCCTAATTTTGAATAAATATTATATGATTGTGCCTAGTTGATAAAGATCTCCTCAATATTTTGTGATTTATTTAGGATAACAGCTTTCATCTCTAATCGCTCATACAGTTCATATACATATCAGCAGTGAAATGATCCTGGGTTTGGATTTAAATGGTTGATACTGGTTTCTCCAAATCCTAATCTGAATTTGTTTGCATAATGATGTTATGAAACCTCCATGAGACTGCCATGATGCCACAATAAATGTGGACAAAGCAGTGAAGTTTGAACCTGTAATTATTTTTTTATATTATCAACCAGGAGACATAAGCAACTGAGGAATAATTTCCAACATGCTAAAAACGCTCTTTCATAACCATGCCTAATTTTCCCTTTGGTACCTGAACTGCAGAAAACAATGTGCATTAAGCTTAGGTCTCAAACAATCAGATGTTGGCCATTCTGTAGGGGGCAATAGCAAAGTTGTAATATTACTGGGTCAGTAATTCAGAGGCCTTGGCTAATGATCTGAATTATTATAAATTGTCATGATTGGCATAAAAAAGAATGTGGTTCACTATTGTCTTTCAGTGATGGAAATCTGCCATCCTTACCCTACCTAGCCTATATGTAACACCAAACCCACAGCAATGAGGTTGACACTCAAATGCCCTTAGAAATGGCCAATCAGGCCACTCAGTTTCAAGGGTAAATAGGGATGGACAATAAATGCTGGTTTCGCCAGTGACACTCACATCCCAAGAATGATTTTTTAAAAATCTACATTTGTGTTTAGAGATCATTTTAATATGCCATTGACTCTGTTATCCACCATCTTCAACATCACTGCAAGATGGGAACTGCTTCACAGATTCTAAAAATTGTGTGTGAACAGCACCTTTTGCAGCCTGGGATCGATACCATCTGTCTCTAGGTTTGCTTTAAGCTCTTTAAGCCTAACTAGGCCCTCTGGCTTGTTAAAAGCAAAACTACAAGTCTGCCTGGATTATCTATATTAAAGCATGGCATGTTACTTAGTCTTCCCTAATGAATATTTCAAGGAAGTATTCTCTGCTCATCCTCAGTTTCATCCCAGTTGTAATCTTTTAAGGCTCTTGCTTTTTTCATCCCTTTAAATCCAGATACTTGGCCTGAGGGATGGATCTGACTCTTTGTCAAATGTGACTGACCAAAGTACAGATGAAGTCAGGTACTGTTGGGGTGACAGGTATGATCTAGTAGTGAGGTTGAAGATTGAGATTATGTACTACTGAGGGGAAACTTGCTATATTATGCATTAATTAAAAATGAATAAAGTGAGTAAATTCAAACTTGTTGTATTCCATCCAGTTTTCAGGGTCTGTAACTCTCTACACCAAAACAGCCCAATGCCCCTTCATGTCTGGACAGTGCCATAGAGAAAGCTAATGGCATCCTTGGCAGAGAGAAGCACATATTATTGGTTGCTGTGATTCTTGAAAAAAGACAAGTCAAGCCGAGTCATCCCAGTCGGTAGAGTAAGGGAAAGCCAGGTGGGAATAAAAGACAATGAAAGGTGGCAGCAATGTGCTAATGCAGAACCCAGCATTTAAATCAGGAATGGGAAGAACCTGACTGGCACTGTGCAAACAAAAATCTGCTGAATACTGCTCCTTCACTGGCATTGGTTCACAGCTCTCTCATCGAAACAAAGGGCTAGTCACAATGTTCACATTTACCAGTAAGCAATAAGCTGGCTCAAAGGCAATACTCATCAACATTTCTTTGATTAGTATATTACAGGTAAATGGTTACTCAAAAAAGACGATAAAATGCTAATTAAAAGTTTGCAGATGATAGCAAAATAAGCAGGGAAAATATGATGGAATAATGCAGGCAAATTGAGAAGAATATAAACCTCTTATAATTGGGTCATTATAATTCATTGTTGGGAAGTGTATAATTATTCTGCAAGCAAAAAACCAAAAGAGGGAGACAATCTGTTAGATAAACAGCACCACTAACATACTGATCCATAAAAAAGGAAGCAAGTGTTAATTTTTTGATTACATTCCTGAAACAACTTGAAACATCTTAATGTTGTAAAGGTGCTATATAAAGACAATTTGTTGTTCTAATTCAAATTCTTGATGCATTCTCAAAGCAAAGATAAGAACCCCTAAAACATCATTATTAAATATTGTGAAAAGACTTTTTTATTCATAGTTCATTAGCTCACAGATGAATAATTATTTAAACACTAACTTTCTATA